>NW_025961299.1:0-300000 GCF_023159225.1 Perognathus longimembris pacificus | reverse complement strand
TTTACTGGGAGGATGTCAGTCTGACCAGGTGAAGATGCTCTTCAACTTTCCAATATTTTAGAATAAAAAGTATTTTCTATACTCAGAAGATTATTAGGAAAGTGAAAATACTGTATGATACTATGCTGGAGGGGGGTTATGTGTCTTCATGCATTTGTTCAGATCTACAAAATGCACAACACTTAACAGTAAACCCTAATATAAACTATGAACTCTGAGTGTTGATGGTGTATCAGTGTTTGGTTCATCAGTTGTAACATATGCATTGTTCTGGTAGGGGATGTTGATAATGAGAGAAGCTTTGCATGGGTACGGGCAGAGGGCTAGGGCTTTCTGCCTAGGGCTTGCGTGAGTTGAAGACCAATGTTGTAATTATCAGCTCAGCCTATAAGGCATGGCTGTCTAATGGCTGGTGCTAAAGGCTAGGTACTAACAGGGGTTGGGCAAGCTGGAGTGGGCATAGGAGAGTTTCCCATCTCTTCCACTGACCCACTGTGAGCCTGAAGCTTCTTGTTCATTGTCTCTCCAATGTGGAGATGTGGTTGATCTTAGTGACGGACAAGGAAAAGTTTATTTCAGAGTTCCCTTCCACCCACCCCCTCCTGCCACTTCATTCTCTGCAAGGATTCTCTACTCAGATGTTCTGGAAAACAAATCCCTCTCATTGTCTTGACCTTTGCTAGCCTTACTTCTCTTCTAGTTGTCTTTAGATTTTATCTCTTCTCTCCTATTAGATCACCCACCATGATGTATGTGGTTATAAGTACAAGATGAAAACATACCTGTACTCTTTTTTTTTGGGGGGGGGCATTTGATCACAAAAATGAGTGGCACTGAGAAGCAGGAAAGCTCAAATGAGTTAAGAGGAAGGGAAAATTTCCCCCTGGTCAAAGACTCTACTAATGGCACTAGCTCAACAGGCTGAATCTCAGCCACTGTAGAATGCCAGATTCCATGGGGTGGTGGTGACTCTCCTGCCCATGTCCCCTCCTTTGACATCTTAAGCAAGTGGCACCAGGGCCATGGCATTACTTTGCTTAAGGGCCCTCTCCTGCTGCTGGAACCCACATTCTGCACATGAAGGAGTGGCTCCTAGTCACTGGCTTTTAGAAATAACCATACAAATGGCTCCACCAAACTGGCCCTTGGTGGGCAATCTAGGCACACACAGGGGTACCAGGGACTCCCCAGCAGATTTGGGTAGCAGGCAGAGATCCTGTCCATTGTTTTGACAACACAGCCTCATCTCCTTATTGGTGTCCTTAAACTCATAATTTATTCACTCTGTATCCTCATCTTAGGGTGGGAATCTGCACCTAGGGGAACAAGTGAGGCCCCAAGAGAATGCCAGGAGCAGATGCCTGCAAAGTCATGGTTTACACTGATTTGGAGGAGTTCCCCAGTCACCAATCAGTGAGTTATCTTACTGTTGCTTCATAATGATATTGGGTAGCTGTTATTTGAAACCAGAACAGGTTAGAAGTAAAAATCTAGAAATGTTAAAAGGGGAAAAATATCAATTATTTCCACCCTGGAGATGACCTACTTTCAATCGTGTGGATAATCTGTTTATTTCCTAATAAACTTTCCAATTACTCTTTCTCAAAACAAAACAAACACACAAAAACATTGGGGATAGGGTTTTTGGACTAGTTAAATTTAGTAGCAGACTTGAGAAAAAGCTAAACAAAAAATGAGTTAAGAATCAGGCAGCTCCCTGAGCTGGGGCTGAGAACTGCAAGCAACCATGGGAACTGACAGCATTTCGAGAAAACTAGAAATGAGTTGTAGAAAACAACTCAACTTACTACAGCTTTATCGGTTACCCAGTCAATCTGGTTGCAACTTAATTGGTGAATTGGCCATAAGGCCTTCTGTCAATACTGAAGTGTAATTACTGTTAAATTCTATATTTGTTTGGTCCATTGGGTCTAGTGCAAATACTTAATCCAAGTTCATGGCCTCCTCCAAATTTATTTCACAGAAAGTAGTGTTGCTATGTCACAGAAAGGTATAAAAATGATAAGAAAAATGAGTGCAAAGAAAGGCTGAAAACACGATTTTAAAAATGGATCAAGATTATCAGCATGCACAGCAATTTAGGGGCCATGCAATTTGTGACAAAGAGCATAACACAAGTATTGCCTAGAGGGTCTGTGATTATAGAATTGTGGGTGAAATGGTTATCATTTCTAAATCCTTTCTCTTGCCTGCACACAATATCCATTGCTCTTGCTCAAGCACAGGAATTTTCATTCATGCTGGGATCATTGCAGTAGCAATAGATTCTGATCTCCCTGGCTTCGGGTTCATCTTTGCTTAACTCAACCCCACTATTGATGCCAGAAGAGAAATACAAACTGAATTTATGTTTAAAATCTTTCAGGAGCAGTAGTTCCCAAACTACTTTTCAGTATTCCAGAGAATTTGTGCTTTAAAGGGTTTATTTTTCAATTTTCTGTTTTAATTTCTGTTTTCATTTTCTGAATTTGAAATTTAAATATTGACATTACTTACCTAATATTTCTGGTTAAAGTAGAAGCTCTTAGCCCCATGGAAGATATGTTCTATGGTAACCAGTTCTGAAGGGCTGCTTCTTAGAGAGTCTACTAGCCTGAGATATTAGAAAACCTTCATATTCGTGGTGGGGGTTTTTAGCTGCTGTGCTATTTTAAGTTATTTTTACTTTTGATTACGTTTTTACAAATTTATATCCAGAATGAATTAATGGCTAAAGATACACTTTAACAATGCAACAAGCTAAAGAAAAACTTAACAAAGGGGCTGGGGATATGGCCTAGTGGCAAGAGAGCTTGCCTCGTATACATGAGGCCCTGGGTTCAATTCCCCAGCAACACATAAACAGAAAACGGCCAGAAGTGGCGCTGTGGCTCAAGTGGCAGAGTGCTAGCCTTGAGCAAAAGGAAGTCAGGGACAGTGCTCAGGCCCTGAGTCCAAGGCCCAGGACTGGCCAAAAAAAAAAAAAAGAAAAACTTAAGAAAGAGCATTTTTCTTTAGGCTCTTATAGGTGATTTTTATCAGCTCTAGAATTACAATTGTGTAATAACACATCCTGTGTAATGCTTCAAGACGTACCCCTGACACTTAAAAAAATGACCTTTACCTGCAGTGTGTGTCTTGTTTGCTGGGTTCGAAGTGCCTATCATTTGTTCTTGCTGGGAAGAGCTGGGAAAGAGAAGCCCGAAGCACTTTTCTAAATCCATCATTTAGAAATAAACACAAATGTTTTTAAAAATAAACCAGTTGTTTGTTTTTTTTAATGGCAAAGACAAGTATTCCAACATTAGGTTCAGGAAAACAGTTTTATGCTATTTTTGCTACTGTTAAATGTATTCAAAATCATTCTATATTAGGTGTGTTCAACCTCAAAATACACCCACAATTCAAGATGTTAATGTTTGGGGCTGGGGATATGGCCTAGTGGCAAGAGTGCCTGCCTTGGATACACGAGGCCCTAGGTTCGATTCCCCAGCACCACATATACAGAAAACGGCCGGAAGCGGCGCTGTGGCTCAAGCGGCAGAGTGCTAGCCTTGAGCGGGAAGAAGCCAGGGACAGTGCTCAGGCCCTGAGTCCAAGGCCCAGGACTGGCAAAAAAAAAAAAGATGTTAATGTTTGGTCAAGAAATGATGCCTTTCTTCACTTACTTAAGGTACATTAAGGGGTATATGTTGCTTATTTAAGGAAACTAAATAGTTTAGAACAAATATGAGTAAGGATTGGATTACAAAGTGAACTTTTTAATATCATCTATAATATACTGACCTAAGATATTTTATGCTCAAAACTATCTTATGCTACATATAAATGTCATTGTATTATATATTATTTTATGTATTTATTATACATATATCATTACATATATGTATATTACACATATGTAATTATGTGTGTATGTGAGTATATGTGTGCAGGTACTAGAGCTTGAACTCAGGGCCTGGGCACTGTCCCTTAGCTTTTTCACTCAAAGTTGGAGCTCTTCCACTTAAGTTACAGTACTACTTCAGACTTTCATGGACTCTCCTGCTCAGGGTGGCTTTGAATAATGATCCTCAAATCTCGGCCTCCTGAATAGCTAAGATTATAGGTGTGAGCCACCGGTGCCCAGCAGCATTTTATATTCTGTCATCTCAAAAAGTCTCATAGGTTTGGAGTTACATTCAGTTTCCGCAGTGTGACATGTGCGTATTTGTGAGACTCGGTTTACCATCCACTCCCCAGAACACCTGCCCTCTACCAGTCAGTGCCTTACTGTGGGAAGTTGCCTGAAGCATGTCCTCAACAACTGGGGATTTTACAGGTCCTCCTCTCAGCCAGGGCTGGTCACTACTTTTGAACTAAATCATTATTTTCTTAATCTCAGACATGGATTTCTCTCCAAGAATTTCCCTTTTGATAAATTTGCATTACTTTCCCTAGTCCCAAAACACCCTTTTCACAATTCATCTAGTTATCAAGACATTTTGTGCCTAGGTAATAAGGTGTCTGTTTCTCTTATCAGACTGAGAATTCTTTGCCAGATTTTGGGGTCCAGCTTTATGGACTTCAGGGGGAAAGGCATTGGAGAGCATACCAGAGACGCCGCCCTTCACCCCAGCCCTGGGGAAATGCGGAAGCAGGCCACAATTCTCTGGGCCCGGAACCAGAAGAACTGGCTTTTCACCCAGCCCCCAACTTTCTTGCCAGCCCAGGCGCCCCCCAATCTCTCCCTGGCACAGCGCTTTCAAGTGATGTTAGCTCATGAGGGGGTCATGTGACAAGCTCCCAGCCTATCAGCGTCCTGGCCGGTCGCCCTCCCTTCCTATCACTTCCCTTTACCCCTGCCTTCATAAACCAGATAGCTCTTGAAGCTTCTCCGAGGTCCGAGTATGCCTGGCTTTCTTTACTGGTAAGGAGGTGGGTAAGCGTTCTTGTTCGGCCGCGTGCACGAGAGGTCAGTGCTGGGTCCCCCACCCCATCTTGGCCTTACCTGCCAGTTGGGTGACCAGGAGAGAGGGTGAGAAAGGGAGTGGTGAGAAGCATAGCTGAGCCTTGATCCTCACGCCAGGGGAGGCGACCCGAGCCCGACAGCCAGACAGTTTTATGTTTTCTTTTTTCTTTCTTTCCAAGTACCAGGACTAGAACTCAGGCCCTAGACATTGTCCCTTAGCTTTTTTTCACTCAAGACTGGAAATCTACAACTTGAGCCACACCTCTACTTCCAGCTTTTTGCTGGTTAGCTGGAGTTAAGACCCTCCTGTCTTGGCTGGCCTCAAACCACAATCTTTGGACCTCAACCTTCTGAGTATCTGGGATTACAGGTGTGAGCCTCTATCACCTGGTTTGCCCTGAGGTTTTGCCTTATTCATGTTTGTATCCCCTTAGCACAATGCCCAGAACAAGAAATTGGCTCTCTATAAATCTTTAAAACGATGTTCCGTGAGATAATTCCAATCTAGAAAATGCTTAATTATATTCCAAATGCCCCACTTAAAATGCCAGAAAGAATGACATGGATTTTGGAAAGATTGTGGTCCTAAAAAAAATCTTGTTGCTTTAACAGTATCCTGTCTGATTGTCACAGCCTCTCTACAGGGTGATGCCCTTAAGGGGACTTGGATGGATGGGCTGTGCTTGGGGGGGGGGGGAGGCATATTCCCCCAAGCTCAGCTGGGTGGCTTGGATGAATGGGACTCACATGGGTCTTTCTTTCCTTGGTACTGACTTCTGGTTGCCTCTGCAGAGGACTGTATTGCTAAAGTTAATGAAATTAAGGCAGAAAAGGATAACAAAGCCAGGCTATTACTTTAAGATGTTATTTTATTGCCTTGCAAGGAAAGAGACCCTTGGAGAGAAGAATCAGGGCACATGAGCACACGAGTCACACTTATTTTAGCTTCTGAGAAATCCTAAGGGAAAGCAGGCGTCTGCTCTCCCCCACTTCCCTTCTCTCTCTGTCCTGGGAATAAAGGGCCTGACTCTTGAAAACCTGCTCTATCTAATAACTCAGGGCTGGGGAGGTTTACTGACCAGCACTCTCATCTCACTTCTGAGGAATATCATAACAGTGCTGTTGATTATTCTGAGGACACGCATCACACTTTTTAGTATCCTATTTGAGCAAAACACAAAGTATGAAGAAATAAAAGTGTCTGCTTCTATTGTCTAAAAAGAAAGGTACTCTTTACCTGACTTACAAAACGGCAATTTTTCTGTACATCATCTTTATAATAACATTTAATATTTTTTAAAAAATCTGTTTTCCATAGATTCTTTTACTATTTGGACTGGAAGAGTGGTAGTACATTCTGCTAACTTTACCCTAACTCTGCTTTAAAATGATGCCACATGGGTCACCTCAAATGCCTCCAAGAGAATTTAATTAGTCAACAAAGCTCCAGGTGATTTGTCTGAAAGCAATCTTTGCAAAAGTAATTTGAGCAAAGAGAAATTGGCCAATAAGATCATTTTGGTCAAAAATGAATGCTTTGTAGTCATTGATTTTTCATTTGTTAATCATCCTGGCAGACTGTCAGGAGGTTTTGCAACCTTTAATATATTTGTTTGACATGTTTTGTCTCCCTTGCCTTTTAAAAATGTACTGAGTGTTTTTCTTATTCTTCTGCTATTTTGATTTTTGAAATTAAGTTTCAGCTCTATGTCATATATGATAATAAATGATTGGAAATAATATCTTAAATGCTTAGCAAAACAGAATTAGTTAAAATTTCTCTACATCCAACAATAGGTAGACTGCTTAAATTAATCATGGTATGTTTCAAAGAAGTAACCCTTGGCTATCTCCCTAAATTAGCTATTTTTTCTTGAGATGAGGTCTTGCTATGTAGCACGGGTTAACTTCAAACTCACTTAATTCCATCCTCTTACGTTAATCTTACAAACGCAGGAATTACCATGATTACTGTGTACCATATCTTGATCTCAAATTAGCTATTTATGAAGACTCAGACCTAAGATTTATCGATACACATCTTAGAGAATAGTCGTCTTTTCACATATAGAAAAGTATCTAGGGGACACATACCTGGAAGGTTTGTTCCCATGGATAGGTATGGGGAGCTCTTTGTGTTTGTCTTTGTTTCTCCCTCTTTAACAAGTATCCAGTGTTTTTTTAGAGAAAAATAATATTAAAAACTTGTGTAGTACTCAAAAAGGAAATGGTTTGGAATTATCACTCTCTGGACATGTTGGAGACATTTAGTCTTCTCCATCACCAACTCAATGGACTCAGCCAAGGGCTTCCTCTGTCAGTGGGCCTTGGGGCTGGATTCTGACCTCAGCAGAGGGGGATATGTGATCTTCCCAGAACATTCCAGAAAAGGTATCAGGGACTCTTATAGCTTCAGTTCGCCTGCCAAGAACAGGAATGTGATGGTTAACAGACCAACAGCAAAATCTGGGGAGCTGCCTGGACGTGAACTAAATGATAAAGAAACAAGCAACCAAACTGCCTCAACAAAACAAGAAAACATTTGAACAATGGACAACAACTCACAAAAGCTGAGAAGTCACCCCCAAAAGCATGAGTTGCTAAAGCAAAACAAAGCAGTAACTGATTAGAGAAATTGGAGTGACAGAATGAAGAGAGGCCCCAGTCAAAGCTTCTTGTTTCTTTTTTCCTTCCTCCTCTTGTTGGAGTTGAAAACAAAAACCTCTAGTTTTCTACATGGTAAGTTCAGAGAACAACGGCCAGCTGACTGAGTATTGTCAATCATATCACAAGCTGAAATGGAGTGATTTCTGGATTCTGGTAAGGATGGAAAGCTGAAGCTCACACCTTATGACACCCGTTACCTCCTTTTTTTGCTACTTTTTTTTGCCAGTCCTGGGGCTTGAACCCCGGGCCTCAGCACTGTCTCTGGCTTCCTTTTGCTCAAGGATAGCACTCTGCCACTTGAGCCACAGCACCACTTCTGGCCGTTTTCTGTATATGTGGCACTGGGGAATTGAACTCGGGGCTTCATATATATGAGGCAAGCACTCTTGCTACTAGGCCATATTCCCAGCCCTTGGTACATTTTTAAATTTATATTATAAAGGCCATGTATGGAGGGGTTACAGTTTCATAATGCATGTAATGAGTACATTTCTTTTTGGACAATGTCAGCCCTTCCCTGGCTCTCTCCCAGTATTTCCCTCCCATTTCCACCCACAAGTTGTATAGTTCATTTTCAACCTAGTGTCTAGTGAGTACCACAGCTCCATTTGTTCCCTCTTGAGGCTGACATCTTAACTTCTGGTTAGGGCTTGAGAGAGAATCTTGGGAAAGCAAATGATGAATGGTGATCTGGGCAAGGAGAGGCCGAGGAGGGCTGTCCCTTCCAAGCTTCCATTCCTAGAGGTACAGAAAACAGAGTCCGCTCCTGCTGGCTGACTCCAGGGTTATGAGCCTTCTCAGTGAGAGCCACCACCAAGGAACAAAGAGCCAAAGCCTTGCATAGAGAACAGCAGAAGCAAGGAGAAGTGTCAAGGAGAAGAGAGCAGGCCCCAGGAATGCTTCTGTGTGGCCAGGCTTGGTGAGAATGGTGAAATGAATAAGACTGAATCTTAAGTGTTGAAATGAGATGAACAGGATAACTCCAAGTGAACGAAGAGGTATGAGTGGAAGCTGAAATGTCACCAGGATAGCTCTAGTGTGCTCAACAAAGCCTGGTAGAGAGAAGGTACTGGAATCTCAGAACCCTTCCAGGTTTACATGACCATGGGATTTTTCTCTTTGTAAATTCAACTCTCTCCCTGTAAGAAAAATTGTCCAGATGAAGGAAGATGCTCCCCAGAAGGCTTGGCAGGTAGTCACCTAGACAAGTATGGAAGAAAGTTCTAGAAAACCAGTTTGTGGTGTCTCCTTGTGTTAGACATGTGTCATGAGCCATCTGAATTCTCCTCACGTCACCTGTCCCCAGCACCTTCCACCCCTTGATCTACTACTACCTCAAAAATTTTCTCAAGGATTCCTGGCAACTTTAGAAGAGCATGCTGCCCTAATGTACAGCCTCCCCCTCCTCCTCATTCTACTGTGAGATCAGGTGTGGGGCTCATGCCCTGTGGGGTGAACCTCCTACCAGTGAGAGAGGACACCTGTAGACACATGTGTTCTGGTTCCTGTGGGGACAGAGGCATCCCCGCCAAGGGGAGCCTTTGAAATTGAGAAGTCAGCATGCTTGACACCAGCTCTCTTTCTTCACCACCTCTCTCCTCTTTTCCTTCCTAATAAGGCTTTGCCTAGGGCTCTGCTTCTGGGGAGCTCTGGCTGAGATAGGGATGAGAACTGGCAGGACATTTGCAGAGTTCAGTCCTAAGGGTCTGTGCCAGATTTGCCTTTAAAATCAACTTAAATGTTGTAAATGTTAGCTCTGAAGATTCCAGACCCAGGGAGAGGGAAGGGGAAGAAGAGAGGAGGGGGAGGAGAAGGGGAAGGAAAGGAAAAGGGGAGGGGCAGGGAGATTGAGGGGGAAGGAGACTGGGGGGACAGGAGAATTGGGGAGAGAGGAGAGGAGGTTGGAGAGGAAAGGACTGAGGATGGGAGGGGAGGGGAGGGGAGAGGGAGCTGCCTTCTTCCTAAGTTCTATCTACAAGTGCTCCCTTGTGTTGCAGGAGAAAGTGGAAGAAGTTCTTTCCAGTCCCACCCCAGCACAACCCTAAGGCTGTGGTTGCAGGCCTCCTTTCCCCGGTGGAGGTGGGGAGATTTCTCTCTCCTTCGCTTCATGGTGGGAATAATGTGAGAGCCACAGCAATTGGGGAAAAGAAAGGATGCTCAAGACATGATTACTACAGTCACTGTGACGACCAAATCTGAACCTAGCAAGCTTTTTCAACAAAGGAAGCTGACTTGTCTTTCAATGGACTGACTGATGGCCAAGTGAAGTATCTACAGATATGTTGTTCATAGAAGCCAAAACAACCTCTCAAAGACCCTGAAATCCATCTATTGCTGTGGCCTGAGTCATTCCTATGTTCTAATCTTTTTCTTTTTCTTTTTCTTTTTTTTTTTTGAAATTGTGGAGTTTGAACTCAGGGCCTGGCCCTGTCCCTAAACTGCTATTGTTTCCCCCTATACCACTCTACCACGTTGAGCCACAGCTCCACTTCTGTTTTCTTTTTTTGTTTTTTTGTTGTTGTTTTTTGTGTGGTTAATTGGAGATACATCTCATGGACTTTCCTGCCTGGGCTGGCTTTGAACTGCGATTCTGAGATCTCAGCCTCCTGGGTAGCTAGGATTGCAGGTGTGAGCCACCAGTGCCCAGCTCTTTCTTGTTCTTGATCACTCTTCTCCCTCTTTCTACCATTCTTCATGGAATTCCAGGGTGCAGTCTTCAGCTTTTTGCTCTGATTTTGTTTTCTTCTTGAAATAATTCCCAAGGCCTTTATTCCCCAGATAATACTTCTGGGATTTTCCCCCATGGCTGTTCCTGTTAGCCATGTCACCAGCAGGCTCAGGACCAAGTCATCTTCCATGAATCCTGTCTTCACCACACCCCCACGCCCACCACATTAGTGTGGCCATAGATTTGAGATGGCTTTCTTCCCCTGTGACATTCCCATTTCTTCTATCACCTCGCCTGAGATTTTGGCTTGTTTATTTTGTGCTTGATGTTACAGAATACCACAGACTGAGTCACTTGCCAGCCGTACACATCTCTTTGTGTTACAGGTCTGGAGAATGACCAGTCTAATATTGGGGGCTGCATCCCAATATCTGAGACCCTCTTGCTGCATTGGCTGAAGGTTTTGGGATGGCAGGTGGGGCAAGAGCCCTTTAATAGTTAGCATTGGTCCATTCATTCTGAATGTCACCCCCACTCCTTAGCCACTAAATCCTGCTACTCTCACCAAGAGAAGCTGACAAATGAGCAGTTTCCCACACTTCCACCCACAAGATGGGATAAAAGAAGGATCGATTGAGTGACTCAGGGCCTCCTCCTGCTGCCAGGCCCATCGTCTTGCAAGGGGCACACTTCCTGAGGTGCCCATTGTCCAGTGCCTGTGTACATGGCCTGGCTGGGTTCTCTGATCATGATGGGGAGGGGGAGCCTTGGGAGCTGTTTAAAGTCTCCGCTCAAGGCCTATTACCTGGTTTATGGGAATCTTACAAGCTGCAGTGGAGTATATATATGTGTGTTGATATTGGGGCTTGAACTCAGGACCTTATGGTCTTTTTTTTTTTTTTTTTTTTTTTTTTTGCCAGTCCTGGGCCTTGGACTCAGGGCCTGAGCACTGTCCCTGGCTTCTTCCCGCTCAAGGCTAGCACTCTGCCACTTGAGCCACAGCGCCGCTTCTGGCCGTTTTCTGTATATGTGGTGCTGGGGAATCGAACCTAGGGCCTCGTGTATCCGAGGCAGGCACTCTTGCCGCTAGGCTATATCCCCAGCCCCTGATGGTCTTGATTGGCTTTCCCAGTCGTGACAGGTGCTTTACCTCTTGAGCCAGTTCCTCTTTGGGGTTTGTGATGGTTAATTGGAAATAAAAGTCTTGCAGGTTTATCTGGCCAGACTAGCTCTGATTTTAATACTTAGGGTTATAAGCAGAAGCCAGCAGGGCAGGACTTTGCACATGCCTCTTGATGCTCTGGGGTAGGATACTGCTATGTAGCTCAGGCTGACTGCAACCTCATGATCCTCCAGTCTCAGCTTCCCAGGTGCTAGGATTACAGGCATGCATAAGCACTCCCAGCCATTGCTTCCTTTCTTTGCAGATATAGAGATCTATCACCAAGCCTTCCTTCTGGGTCTGATTTTCTGCCATTTAACCTGGCATCCTGGGCACAAGCCTTTGTTCTCTCAGATGTCCTCCACTTCCTCATGCGTTTTCTTCTTTGGTGTGCACAGGCAGCTGTCTGGGTTCCCAGCGCTGCAGCAAACTGAGCCCGAGGTTGCCAGAAAGGAAGGGCAAGCTCACTAAGTCTGGAGGGGCTAAGCTGAAAGATCTCCAGGGTAAAAACTCAGCATGGATTTATGGAAGAAAGTTCTTTTCATTTGAAAGTACCAAGTAAAAGAGCCTGAAGACAAAAGAGGGGATTAATGACAGATTTGTCTGGCAGAAAGAAAAGGCCCCTTGGAGTTGAGTGGTTACAAACTCTAAACAAAGATAGAACTGGCTCTGCTGTGTGACTTGAAGGAGTTGACTTTACCTCTCTGAACCTCTGTAAGATACACAGAGTAATTAATCACAGTGCTGTGGAGATTAAATGTCAAGTATTTAATGAAGAGCCTGGACCATAGCAACATACAAAAATAACAAAGGCCCCAGACTAAAATGACAAGTCTGAGTACTGGTTCTTTCCTTTCTTCCCTCTTCCTCGCTTCCTCTTTCCTTTCTTTCCTTTCTTCCTTCTTCCCTCTGCCATCTATCTCTTCTACCCTTCTCTTCTTTCCTCCTTTTCTTCCTTCCCCTTCCTTCCTCCCTCCCTCCTTCCCTTCCTTCCTTTACTTTTGACATAAAATGGATATGACACACAGCCTACCATTTTAACCATTTTAAAGTGGAGTCATTCATTACATCCTCATCATTAGCCCTCCATCACCACCAGCTATCTCCAGAGCTTCTTTTTTTTGGTCATTGCAAACTGAACTCTATGTTCATTAAGCAGTAACTTCCCCCCCTCCACCGCACCCCAGGATCAACTTTCAGACTGGCCTTTTCCATGAGGGGCTGGGTGCTATGAATTTACCAGCCCACCTGCACAGATATGAGCTCATTTTCTAGGATGTGAAATATTGTTCCATTTCCAGTTTTTGGTCGAGTCAGTTATTTTACACTCAGTTAAAGGTAGAGGTTAGTGCCTAGAAAACTAATAGAGTTACCATAGATTCTGTCCAATAGCAATGCAAATGATTTCTGTCCAGGAGAAAAGAAAGTTAACTCAAGGTCTGAGTTAAAGCCCACAGGGTATTTTAACAGCACCAGGGAAAGAAAGAAAAAATCTATATAATTTTAATAAGGATAATTTTTGCTTCTAGTTTCATCATGCTCTGCTTTTCAGAAAGCCCACTGTCGTATTTGCACGCATTTGTTATCCCTTCGTTTCCCAAGTATTTCTCCAATGTTGCCCTTCCTTAGGATAAGCTTGGCTCTGGAGAAACAGCCACTTGCCCTTGTTTGGATGTTAATGATGGAGCCCAACTTCTCCTAGTGCCAGACTCTTATCTAAGCCTTTATTTCCCAGGAGGTCAAGTTTAATTGTGGCCCCTCTTTCTGAAGCATCATGAACGAAATGGCTCTGATAAGGGAATTCCAGGCTTTGTACATCATTGAAATAATCGGAGGAATATTTATGATTAGACTGCCTTTGTCTCCATTTTCAATTGGGTCCCCTTCACCCAGTTTTGATTTCCAGCCAGGAGACCAACCATCACTTCTCCCTGTTGAGCCACTGATTATGTCCATACCACCAAACTCTTCCTCCCTCCCACTGTCAGGCTCCAGGCCAGTACTGCCCACCCGAATCTTCTTGACATCATGCATCAGACAATTTCACACCCAGCCTCCATGTGGTGGAGTCTGCCAGGCAGGCACATGGGCATCAAGAGCCCTGATGGATCACTGGAGACTTCCCTTCCTCAGCTGCCACTAATGTGTGTGTGTGTGTGTGTGTGTGTGTGTGTGTGTGTGTGTGTGTGTGTGTGAGTGACCTTGTTCTCAGCCCTCCCACCCCATCCCCCTCCCTGGTGTGGCTCTGCCTATGCCATGAGTTCTACTTTCCATCAATTCCAGTGTCATTGCAAGGTGTCCCACATTAACACAACCTACTTCTTCTGTGTCGTGAGGGGAGGCAGGCAAAGGAGAGATGACCTCTGTCCTCAAGGAGGTGACAGACCTATGAAGAAACAGATCCATATACAGAGAGGGCAAAGGAGAGGAGGAAGTGTCTGGAACCTCAGAACTTGTGGCTGGGCTTGGGGGAAGGAGTGAGCACTCTATCTGGGCAGCTCACTGGGTGGGTGGATAGAGGTATTAGGTGGATAGAGGTGTTTTCTAGCCACTTACTCAGCCTTTTAGACAACACTTGAATTTTGGGGTTGAAGTAATTCTTGTGGAGAATCTTGCTTTCTCCTTAACCTTTGGCTTTCTATCAGATGGTGATGATGATGATGATGATGATGATGATGATGATTGATTGATTGATTGCAGTGCTGGGGATAGAACCCAGGACCTTCAGCATGTTAGGAAAGTGTACCATTGAGCCATACTGTAGCCCTTCTGTTTGTTATTTTAGCCTGGTGATTAGTAAGAGTGTGGGACAGGAAGAAGAATAGGAAACAATAGGAGAAGGGTGAATGGGAGTGGGACAGGCTGGGATTTTATATCCAGTTCTTCTTGCCTGGGGAAAAGAGCTCCTTTTCCACTAAGCCCAGGAAATGCGTTGCTCTTCTGAGCTGATAGGATGAGGTGTCTTTCTTCTGAGTAGTAGCCGGCCACTCTTCACCACTCCTGTTTTCTACCTTTTCTTTCCCATTGGTTAGGACTAAGAGCCTTGCTGTCTTATCCATTCCCCTTCTGCAGTCCTACTAGAATTCAGTTACTCAGCACCAGATGATGAACTAGGGTGCTGTGAGTAGTTCTCTCTGTCCTTGTCTTCCTGAGTGCCTACTCCCTTGCTTATGGTGTGGGGTGGGTTCTTGAACTCAGGACCTCATGTACTTTCTTAGATTTTTTTGGTTGTTTAAGGTTGTTTAGAGACCTCCTCATATCCACTTCTAGCTTTTTGCTGATTAGTTGAATATGAGTCTCCAGGAGGCTGGGGCTGCCTCAATCCTGATATCTCTGACTCCTGAGTATTTAGGATTACAAGCACAAGCCTTCTCCCTTGGTTTTGTACCCCAGTTGCTCCTCTAGCTCATGCTGTTCCTGGACCTCACTCTCCCCATCATTCAGGAACAGATAGAACTGCTAACGTAGAAGCTAGTTGTCCTTCCTCAATCGAGTCTTCATCAGGGCACTGTCAGCTTCCATCCATCCCTCTTTCACTCGCCCGATATAGCCTCTGCCTTTCCTTAACTCATCCACTGAAAGACAAGTACATTCAAGTTGTAAACAGATCCTATTCAACCAACACTAAAAGTAAACTAAAAGCTAACAGAAGCCCCAACATTTCTGCTCTACTAACGTTAAGCAAGTTTTATATATTTTTCTTCTTCAAAGAGTTGTTAACACAGGATATAAAGACATATGACATTAATTTCTAGAATGTCTCTGGAATTGAAGAATTCAAAGTAGCCATCACTTCCATTCTGATGCAAGCCAGTTCTAAAGGGACAGTCTGATGTTCTGGAGTTCCCGTGCTGGAGGGAGGACAGAGTGTGGGAAAGTCACCATGGTTTTCCTAGGATGTCAGGAGGCTCAGTTTAACAATCCCATCAATGAATCCCAGGTGGATTTCAGGAACAGCAGTGGTTGAGAATGTTGGATCTGGAAACATAAACAAGGGCAGCCAAATGAATAATTCAGCACTTTTTTTGAACATAAAAGACTTGGAAGGCTGTCCTTGTGGGATGTAGAGCAATTCTTTCCAGTGCTGTCTCCTTTTAGACAAGACCCTGCCTTTGACCTTCTCTTTAACACACATAATATGTATCTTTGGCCTCAGAAGTGGAAGGCTATTTAATGTTGGGATGGAATTCTTTCCTCCCCTCCACCCCTTTTCTTTCCTTGATTTCTTTAGAAAGGCAAGTGATCCTAAATCCAAGCAAGGGAAATTGATAATACCTGTCCTCACAGCTAGCAATACAATGATTTCTCAGGACTTATATCATTTAGATAAGTGACTAGGCCTTAAGTAATGTTGATAGGATCCTAGTGATTTATGCTTGAGTGATATCTTCCCTGGCCACTCTAGGTAAAAGTCTCATACAAAAGATCATACATATCATTATCTGAATCTCACATTTCTAGTTAGAAGATGATTGTGTCTCTACTAGAACATATATAAACTCCTCAAGGGTTGTGGCTTTGCCTTATTCATGAGCACATCATCAATTAATATCATGGTGTACCTCCTCACAGAGAGGGCAACCAATTTATCTTGGCTGAATGGATACAAATGTATGAATGAGTCGCCTTGTGCTAATGAGTAATCCATGGAATTAGATAATAGTGTGTTTCAGTTCTTTCATGGAGTAGTCCTTGTACTCAAGATATATTTGGTTACACTTGGCAGGGAGCACATTAAACATGGCAGATAAGACAGTAAGCGAGACAAACATTGTTCCTTCATCTATGGAGCTTAGCATGTTGGAAGAAATGTAGGCAAAAATCAGGTGCTTTCAGTGAATGTTAATGGTACATCTTTTATTTATAAATCAACTAAATAAACCAATAACTTACAGCGAGATACAAGGGGTAATCAAGAGTCTCCCACCAAAGAAAAGCCCAGGCCCAGATGGATTCACCAGTGAATTCTATAAAACCTTTAGTGAGGAGCTAATACCAGTACTCCTCAATCTCTTCCGCGAAATAGAAACAGCTTCATAGAATGAGTCTGGGATTTCTCCCTCTAATATTATACTCATCCCCAAACCAGGCAAAGACCTAACAAAAAAAGAGAATTACAGACCAATATCACTAATGAACACAGACGCAAAACTCCTCAATAAAATATTAGCTGACAGGATCCAGAAACTGATCAAGAAAATTATGCATCCTGACCAAATAGGCTTCATCCCACAGACACAAGGATGGTTCAACATCTGTAAATCAATCAACGTAATTCACCACATAAACAGAACTAAAATCAAGAATCACATTGTTATCTCAGTCGATGCCCAAAAAGCCTTTGACAAAATACAACATCCATACTTATTAAAAGCTCTGGAGAGAACAGGAATAGATGGAACATTCCTTAAAACAATAAAAGCCATATGCAACAGACCAACTGCTAATATCATATTAAATGGGGAGAAACTAAAATCATTCCCCCTAAACTCAGGAATGAGACAAGGATGCTCACTCTTCCCACTTCTTTTCAACATAGTGCTAGAATCCCTAGCCATAGCAATAAGGCAAGAGGAGGACATCAAAGGGATCCACATCGGCAAAGAAGAAATCAAACTATCCCTATTTGCAGATGACATGATCTTATATCTGAAGGACCCAAAAAACTCAGTCCCCAAACTCCTACACCTAATCAACCATTTTAGCAAAGTAGCAGGATACAACATCAATCCACAAAAGTCAGCAGCTTTTCTGTACACCAGCAATGTACAAGCAGAAAAGGAAATTATGGAAATAATACCATTTACAATTGCTAAAAAAAGAATAAATTACCTAGGGACAACCTAACTAAAGACGTGAAGGACCTATTTAATGAGAACTATAAAAATCTAATAAGGGAAATCAAAGAAGACACAAGGAGATGGAAAGACTTCCCATGCGCATGGGTAGGCAGAATCAATATAGTGAAAATGGACATATTGCCCAAATTGTTATACAAATTCAATGCAATCCCCATCAAGATCCCAGCTACATTCTTCACTGAAATAGAGAAAGCAACCCGTAAATTTATATGGAACAGCAAAAGACCTAGAATAGCCAAAACAATTCTAGGCTAAAAAACCAGTGCAGGAGGTATCACAATACCAGATTTCAAGCTCTGTTATAGAGCCATCATAACCTACCGGGTATTGGTATAAAAACAGACCTGAAGACCAATGGAATAGAATTGAAGACCCAGAAATAAAACCGCACTCTTACAGTCAGCTGATATTTGACAAAGGAGCTAAAGACATACAATGGAAAAAACATAGCCTCTTCAACTACTGGTGCAGGGAAAACTGGGGAGCTATATGTAGAAAACTCAAAGTAGACCCTAGCCTATCACCATGCACCAAGATCAACTCAATAATTCTATGCTCCTGCCATCCTCTTAGGCCAAGTAACAGAAATTTGTAATGATCATGGACTTCTTCTCCAGCCCACTCCTTACAAAGCTTATTTTCCAGCTTATTTCATCTCTGTCTACCTGCTGCTGACCCTCACCCCCATTCATTCCAGAGTTGCCTGTGGACTGAACCCTGGCTCACTTTTGTAACTGTGCCAATGTGTGTTCCCCAAATCCCTGGGGATGTTTCTCCTGTAGTAAGTTACTCTTCTAGAAAGTCTTCAGCTGCTACCCACACCCTACATGATTCACAACAGAATCTGATTCGAAGCTAGTGAAACCCTGAGGAGTAAAACTGTTATTAGTGAGAAAAAAAATAAACAAGTTTAGCTCAGGAGCAATTAAGGAGGATTTGATTCCCTTTGTAATAAAAACCACACCATGTTGTTTTTAGATTTTTTTCCTTTACATCTCAAACCTATATGTTTTGAGAAAATATGTTGGTGCTCAATTCTGGGAATGCAAGATGTGAGGAAGTACAGTTAAGGGGTGACTTAATTGAGTTTATTTGAATGTCTGGGGGGTAAGATAGTTAACTATCTTGAGAAAGAAAAGAAGGCTTCATTAAAGGAGCTCTCGAAGTTTGAAGGTTTGTAGAATTCTGTCTTAGCTCTCCTGTTAGTGAATTCATCCTCATTCTGGGTTCCCTGGGCCAAAATTTCAGGAAGGCCTGGGCTGGGCGGTTCTCACTGGATATCAAACACATCTTGTAGTCAGATGTCTGTTGAGGACACAATGAGAGGCAAGGTTTATTGGACAGAACATGCAAGCAGGCTTCATGCACGGCTGGCAGCTGATGCTACAAGTACACAGAAAAGCACTGATTCTTCATTTGGGCTGCCACTGTCCAAGGCGTACCTGCAAGTAGGAGAAAAGTCAGCATCTCGGCCTCCACTTTGCTTCACTGCTCTGCTCTGAGCCATTCTCTCTTGCTGTCACTGAGGGTTCCAGGCAAAACAGTAAAATTCCTGTGACCAGAGTCATATCTCCTCCCTAGGCAGTGTGGGCTTTCTTACAGAAACAAAGCCCTGATGTACCTATCCTGAGATTGGAGCACCATGCATCTGGCCACATACCCCAATTAGGACTACTACATTTTTTAGACTTCTCACTAATTGCTCCAATTCTTTCTGTATTTAAACCCAAAGCTCAGATCAGTACCCTGGATGTGTGCCTAAAGGCATAGTCTCTTGTTCCCCCCTGGCAGCACGTCCATGATAACATCTCCTTTGTTTGACTTTCACCACTACTTATCTCTTTAATTGAAATAGTGGAGCAAGTGGCCTAACCTGGCATGGGGGAACCTTTGAGCCCTCTGATTTCTTCTTATGTGGTAACTAGAATCCCCCTGAGCAAACATTCCAACCCAAGCCAGGTGGAATCCGACTGACATTTTCCAGCCCAGCTTCAGATGTGAGACAGACAGTGATGGTATTAGCTGATGCAGTGACAGGCCCGCCCACAGTCGAAGAGGAGGCTGAGACACCTAACACACGAAAGAAAGAGGATGAGATAATTGCAGCGATTTCAAAGAAACCCAGACTACTACCATCCTAGATCACAAGCCTTCAGATTTCCTTGAGCCCTTCTCTGGGGATTTGTCCCAAGCTCATGTCTAACTCAGCATGTGAGATCCGCTTGACCATAGGCTTCTTCACAGTACCTCTTTGGCTTTTCATCCTCTTCTATACTTGGGGAAAAAATCACCATAGGTTCCACTTCTCCCTCCCTCTTTGCCCTCTTCTTCCTCTTCTCCCTCTTGCTAGCTGATTTTTTTTCCAAGTCAGTTAATAGATCATAACTTGCATGTAGAATGTCTGCAGTATATTTTTATGTTTTACAAAGTAAAGATCTAAAAACAATTAAATTCCTCTTTGCAATATCTTTCACTAGAGGACAGTACACATGAATCTTACAATACACACCATTTCAATGAAGAGTTTCTGTGGTGTTTACAGGCATCTAATTGTCCTTTTCTTTCATATAATAGAATGAAATTCCTTCTCAACAAAACTCCACGGATAGTCATTTGGAAATAATGGTAGTGGGTTGGACCAGCCTTAGAAAAGAAAATCTATTGAGAGCTGCTTTAGTACCTAAGAAATTGCATTCTACCTAGCATTTTCAAGCCATGGGCCACTAATAGGTAAGTATCTTGAAAACATACTCTTGCTTTCAAAACTGAATAACCACCAGTAATTCATCAGCCAGGTGAGTAGAGCTTTCTACCTTTCTGGGCCTCTCAGGTCAGCCTCAGTGTTATGCTCCTATGAGTTGCTTAATAATAAACAAATAGGAACAACACTGGACACTTTGTACTTCTGCTTGAGTCAGAATGAAAGAGTATCACTTCTGTGTGAGGCAGTTCTGAAGATGGGCCTTCTCAGTCAAAAGCAAATGTTTCTGGATTACCTGAGCACTTCCACAAATTATTTAAACTGTTACCCCAACACAAGGAAATGGTAAATCAAGGAGAAATAGCATTCCACTGAGGTGACAACAGGAATACAGAATACAATTATGAACAAGCCAGGTGTGATGGTTCCGGTCTGTAATCCCAGTACTCAGGAGGTAGTGGTAGGAAGATCACAAGTTCCACAACAGCCTGGGCTACATATTGAGACTCTGTCTCAACTAACCAGGGACTGGAGATATAGCTCAGTGCTAGAATATTTGTCTAGCATATTCAAGGCCCTTGGGTTCAATCCCCAGTACTGCAGAAAGAAATAAATATGGATTATTTTTAGAATTTAAAAGATAGTTTATAGAGTAATTGGAATTGTAGAGATTGTAAATGTAAAAGCCTGTCTGTAGTACAATGGTATTTTATAGTAACTTTATATTACTGTTTTATGTGGGTTTTCTCTTATAGGAGTAATATAACAAGACAATAATGTACTTTGTATACAAATGAAAAAGGAACGGTGCCAGCTTTATATCTGCTCAAGGAGTTTAACTGTTATCTTGTCTATAATTTAGAAACACTTCTATATGTAAGCTAAGTGCCAGGGGCTCACACCTATACTCCCAGCTGCACAGGAGCCTGAGATGCAGAGGATCAGAGTTCAAAGGCAGTCCAGGTAGAAAATCCAAGAGATTCCATATCCTGCAAAAAGTTGGACTGGAGGAATAGCTTAAGTGGTGGAGCACCAGTCAAACAAGTGTAAGACCCTGAATTCAAACCTCAGTACTAGCAAAAACACAAAAACCTAATCTCCCTTAAAAAAATTTCCACAAAAAAATCAGTATGGATTGTTCTTATCTATTATGTAGGTATTTAGTTAGTATCTGAAGTACAGTCATGAGAAATTATATGCTGAAGGATAGTTTTAGCATTTTAATTCTAAATAAAGTCTGTGCTCTCGAGATAGCTCTTACCCAGGCAGGCTTTAGCATTCCTTACCTTTGATCTACCTTAGCGGAATTGATTAATATAGTGCATGGCTAGGTAGAATAGTTTTTCATTGATCAAATGAAGGTTGTTGAACATGTGGATTTTCTAGAACTATTGTTTGGTTGCTTCCACTGTTGTGTCAACACGTTACAGCCATGTGTCAGTATCTGAAGAGAATCAGGCATTGCCACCCGTGTTTCCCTCTCCTTTCAGGCATTCCAAAATCCGCCATGTTCAAGTCTCAGGTAAGATGATGTGTTTGCATGAAACTTTATGATCCTAAACAGCTCCAACAAGGCCAACACTCTTTGTGTAGATTCACATGCTGATTTCCACATGTGCTTTCAAGGAATGTTCACCTGGGAATCTCTCCCAGTATGTATGTATGTATGTATGTATGTATGTATGTATGTATGTATTTTTCTCCCATTATTTAAAAAGACTTCATTGAGTTTACATAAAAGTGTACAACTTTCATTGTGTTCATTAAAGAAACTTCTTAGAAAATTAATTATCAGCATATACCAAAGATATTTCTCAAACTTGCTGTTAGAGAAGAGGTTTATGAGCAAACTAACTTAAATATTCCTTACTTGATGCAGACTCTTTTTTTTTAAGGAAAACCAAAAGCAAGGTAAATAAATTACTATAAGATTACATTTAGTAAATAAAGTCAAGTAGACAGCCTGGGAGATGGCTCCATGGTTGATAAGCAACTGTCAAGGTGGATAATCAGTTAGTGGATATGTGTCAAGATCTTGGTAGAAAGAAAAAGGCTCATTTTCTTGTTTTGTTTTTTGCATTTTTATTGCTATTGTAAAGGTGATGTATAAAGGGTTATAGTTAAATTTATAGTACATTTCTTTTTGAACAGTGTCACCCTTTGGTCTCTGCCAGTTTTTCCCTTCCATCCCTACCCACAAGTTGTATAGTTAGTTTACAACATAGTGTCTAGTGAGTACCACTGCTGCATTTGTTCACCCTTTGTCCCACCATTTTTTGTCCCACTTGACCCTGCCAAAGACAGATACACAAAATAAAAATAAACCAAAACAGCAACCCAAACCCTTCTTGTTTCCATTTCCTGTAGCTCATTTTGATAAATACTATTTTATATGATCAGATACACACAGATATTGTGCCTTTGTGTTCCCCTCCTGAGATTATCCTTTTTGGTCTCACCCTGTACCATTAGTAAGGAAATGGAAAGACTTGGAAACAATTATATTAAGCAAAATAAGACAGACCCAGAGAAACATGGGTTGCCTGTTTTTCCTCATTTGTGGTAGCTAGAATGTGTCTATAAATCTACAAGTAAACACGGGATGATAAAAAGAAACACAGTGGGACATGATAAATGATAAAGGGCTCATTTTCCTTGAGTAGTGTGAAGACACTAATTGAAGAGGGTGTGTGCAGTTTGGAAGTGTAGTTCTCAGGACTAGCCACAGGGGGAGCATTTCCTACTCTGAGAACCACAGGGTCATAGGAAAGGAGCTGGTGCATAAACCCAAAGAAGGGAGGTACATGGAAGGTCCTCAGTGGCAGGATATGGCAGCATCTGTGCAAGGGAGAGAGTCAGGAGATGTGGTCCCAACTCCATTCCTTGCTATGTGCCCTCCGATATCTTTTGGCTGAATTCAACTTAAACTGGAAGACCAGGGAGCTCATATCTGCAGCCCATATAGCAGCTCTGGGACTCAGGGAGAAGGAGAGTGTAGGCTGTAAAACTGGGGAGGGGGCAATGATCTGGCATAGGAAATTTCCTAGAAAGAACGCTTGAACTCATTAAAGGCGATCACAAAATAGCTTATGCAATTGATCAGGAATGGTAATTACTTCTTGAATGGAGTAGCTTAATCACATTACACCATAACATTCTGCCTACATTTGGGGATAATTTTCTTTCATAGTATGTATAACAGAAACTTGTTTGATCTTGCTTTAATTGTAATTCACCACCTGGTACAAAACTTACTGTTTAATTCACTTCATGGTCATGGGGGCTACCAGGAAGAGGTTATGTTTTTCGGATATTTCATGGCTGGGAAGGGTTAAATTAGGGTAGGTAAACTTGCCTTGTCATTCTCCCTTGTCAAACTTATCATCATTCATAATTATATATTTGTAAGTAATTATCTTCTCGCCACCCCACCCAGTGACTGAAATCTATGAGATTCAATGCATGTAACTCTCTAACCTGCCTAGCAGGAGGTCACACAAATAGTAGGTGCCCATTTCTTATTTGCCAAATGAAATGTATGAATGTCTGGCTGTCTTCCAGAAATGCAACATTAGTGAAGCATGGCTTCTGGAATAAGAAATAATTAAGTTTGAATCTTGTTTATACTTAAAAGGCTGTGGTCTTAGCAAATGACAATCTCTCGAAGCTTTAATTTTCTGCTTTATGCAATGCAGATTATAAAGCTTACTCATTGTCAGGTGCTAGTGGTTCATGATTGTAATCCTAGCTACTTAGGAGGCTGTGATCTGAGGATTGCAGTTTGAAGCTAGCTCAGGCAGGAAAGCCCATGAGACGCTTACCTTCTGGCAAAAAGCTGGAAGTAGAGATTTGGCTCAAGTGGTAGAGCACTAGCTTTGAGCAAAAGAGCTTAGGAACAGTGCGCAGGCCTTGAGTTCAAGTCCCAGGTCTGGCACAAAAAACCAACAACAACAAAATTTACTTATTGATTTGTTAAACTTTAAGTCCAATACATTGTCATGTGCCGAACAGGGTTGTTTATGAAGCATGCAGCCAGCTGGGAAGCAGAATGACACCTACTGGTCCCCTTTTGCCTATTGCTAAGTTACATAAAGGAATATTTACAGCAGAGGATGTGGGGAGATAATGTGTGACTCCCTTCAAATGAATAATGCTCATTTTAAAAAAGTCTCAAAGGAGCAACTAGGACCTTTGCATGTGTTGTGGTTGAATACGATTCAGGCTCATGTTTTAAAGGCTTGGTTCTGCTGGCACCATTTTGGAAGTTTCTGGAAATTTCAGGAGATGGGGTCCTTAGCTGGAAGAAATGATCTAGCACTGGGGTTATGTCCTTGTGGGTTGTGTTTTGCCCCAGGGGGGCTTTCTGGTGACCATGTGGTGAACAGCTCTGTTCTTTTTTTTTTGTTTTGGCCAGTCTTGGGCCTTGGACTCAGGGCCTGAGCACTGTCCCTGGCTTCCTTTTTGCTCAAGGCTAGCACTCTGCCACTTGAGCCACAGCGCCACTTCTGGCCGTTTTCTGTATATGTGATGCTGGGGAATCAAACCCAGGGCCTCATGTAAATGAGGCAAGCTCTCTCGCCACTAGGCCATATCCCCAGCCTGAACAGCTCTGTTCTATCACACACTTCCACCATGAGGCTCTGCCTCACTACTGCCCTAGAGTCATGGATGGAAACTATTAGCCAAAACCCAAACCAAAACTTGTCTCTTCTAAACTTCTTCTCTCTTGGATATTTTGCATCAGCCATGAACAGAATGATGAATAAATAGGGTATACCACAAGAGGGTTTGAAGTTTTAAGGGATTTACTTGTATTTTTTCAATGAATAAATTTTTCCCCTCCTCCGCCTTTTATTTTTTTCCATTGGATACAAAGTTTGATGTAGGTATACATTGGGGAATGATTAAAGCAATGAACACTTATCACCATATTATACATTATTTTTGTAATGAGAATAATTAAGATCTACTCTCCTAACCATTTTCAAGTATCCAATAAATTATTAGCTTTCATTATGCTGTAAATACATTTCCAGAACTTAATCCGCCCATCCAACTGAAACTTTGTTCCTGGTGTCTGGCCATTCTTTCTTCCCACACCCTCAGTTACCACCAGATTCCATTGAATTCAAGACTTATGTTTCAGATGCCAGAAGAACGGTTTCAGTAGTGGAAATCCCAGGCCAATCACATTTTTGAAGGTCTCAAGAGTCCTTCAAAACCACTTTTTAGTTATTTGTCATCTGTGCTTTGGGGGATGGAATCTTGATTAATTCCAGTTTCCATGCCAGTTATTGGGTTAGAAATGGGTGTAGGACACATTTTGGGCCAATAAAAATGTGTGGATACTCTCTTGCCAGCTCCCAGGAGAAGACAACCTTTTTCCTATTGTGAAAATCAGGATGGAACATCTCAACGTCCTGTCTTTGGGCTGAGAAATGGAGCTGTGATGTTTGAAGTTGCAGTCACTGTCTGTCTGCCATAATGTGTCAAGGCTGAGGGGGAAGTTGACATTCAAAGAATGTCAACAGAGACTCTGGAGAAAGACCCTGGTTTTCTTGATGACATTGTAGATAAACTACATCAGTGCCTTTTGCTCTGTTGTAGATCAAACCTCTTTATTATTTAAGACATTTAGAACTGAGTTTTCTATTATTTTCATTAAGGAAATCATCAAAGTATAGGACATGTTAAGCCGAGAAAAAATAAATTTCTCCACTCATTTTGTACATATAAACGTCCAAATATAGCCAGGTGCTGGTGGCTGACACCTAGAATCCTAGCTACTCAGGAGGCTGAGATCTAAGGACTGAAGTCAGTAGCCAGCCTAGGCAGAAAAGTTCATGAGATTCATTATCTTCAACTAACCACCAGAAGACCAGACGTGGAGCTGTGGTGCTAAGTGGTGGAGCACTAGCCTTGAGCACAAAAGCTCAGGGACACTGCCCAGGCCATGAGTTCAAGCCCTAGACTGACAAAAACAGAAAACAAAACTCAAAACTGCCAGAGATGGTTTTGTTAAATCACTATTTTTCATAGTCACCTAAGTGACAAAATCTTATTTGGCTTAAAGGAAAGCAAATCTTTTTGTTCCTGCCATATGTAGAGACTTGGACACCTCAAAGAGGTCCCTGCTATCTTGGGACATTCGATTTCATCAGTATAGGCTTTAGAAGTGAATGCTGACATACAGAGGTTTTCCTTTGAGGTGTGTTCCTCCAAGAGGTGAATGGGAATGGAGAATTCAGAAAAACAATTTCCTTCTTAGGGACAGTCAGAAAGACTCTCAGTCGCATAGCTTCTGATATAGCTAGAGAAACAGAAGGAAGACTAGATTGTAGCTCCTCAGCCATATTATGATTAAAGAAGTACATCAAATGTATAAGTTTAGTTGACTTTTGAAAGTAACAGATCATGTGCCTTACTTATAGGCATATGAATCCCTCTCCCAGACAATATGAGATAAGATTATGCATTGACTATTTGTCATAGATGGACAATAATGTAGCTAGTCTGCAGACTTTATGGGATTGAGCACCCGGCAAGTGCTGTCGGGATCTGAATGATCCCTTTCTCCCCGAACTCCCGGGGAGAATGGTTGAACCCCAAAATCTATGAAAGAGCACTCGGCCTTGCCTTCCGCCGGCAGAAGGCCAAAGGTGTACTCTCATGGACTTGCGCTAAGTTGAGGAAAGGTTGCTGAAGCCTGCCCTCCCCCCAGTCCCCTCACATGTTACCAGGAGCGGGGGCAGAAAAAGGCATCAGGGACACGCTGCGGTGGTGGGATGCATCTCAAAATCTTTAATAGGGAAAGGCACTTATATAGAGGTGATGGCAGGAAAGAAAGGGGGCTGGCCAAAGGGCCAGTCATAGGCTAAGGACCATGTCCATCAAGTGATATCACGAAACTTCCTTTGTGGGCGGGACAACCCCATCATGGTGGCATGCACGTGTTCACCTCCCAGGGGCGGAGGCTTTCTTTTCCGGTTGAGGCCAGAGGTGGTTGGGACTTCCTCCCATTGTCCCAAAGCTGGTGGAAGGGCAGCCTTCCACCAAGGCCATAACAATCCCCAACAAAGTGCTGTATCTGATTCCTAATCTGGGAACCAATCTTTCACCCTTTGTTTTTGTTGACAGACTATTTTCTGACTCACTGGATAAACGAAGTGTATTTCTGGTCCCTTTGTTACTGCCTAGAGAAGACATAATGACAGGTCATTATGTCTTGATAGGTTCAAGCCCCATGCTGTGAAATCAAGACCTGGTCCTGTCAAATGCAGTATTCTCCTTAGAACTGCAGAAGGGAAATGCCTTTCAAAGCTCCTACATTTCACTGCCATCTTCCTCCCTCCACTCAGCAGCCACCTCTGGAAACGTCACAAGGCTTCCTGTCTGTGCTTCTTGAGGGAGCCCTCTTTTCCTTTATGAATCTCTCTTCCTTCTTCCAAACATGGCAGTGTGATTTGTTTTCACTTGCACCAAAATTTGGTGCTCATTTACTACTTTGCAATTATTTGCAATTACCGCTAAGCTCATTTTGGTCTTGTCTGACATTTGAATAAAATTCAGCATTCTAATAACCAGGATTTCCTCTATATTTCTACTTTACCTGAAATTTATCTTTTACCTTGGGGTTTCTAGGAATGATGGCACAACTGAACTCCTTTATCTTTATCTTTTTTCTTTTTTTAAAGCTGTAGTTTCTAGTACTTTGTGTTAGTTATTATAACCATGGTGACAAGATTAAAGAGAGTTTTAAAAAGCAAATATTTGGCTGTATGCAAGTGGCTCACTCTTATAATCCTAGTTATTTAGGAGGCTGAGATCTGAGCATCAAAGTTTGAAACCAGCCCAAGGCAATAAAGTCTGTGAGACACTTACCTCCAATTAATCACTAAAAAGCCATAACTAGAGCTGTGACTCAAGTGCTAATGTGCCAGCCTTGAATAGAAAAGGCTAAGTAAGGGACATGCCCAGGCCCTGAGTTCAAGCCCCAGTACTGACACAAGAAAGAAGAAAAAAGAAGAGGAGGAGGAGGAAGAAATTGAAGAAGGAAGGAAGAAAACCTGGTATTGGTCCATGAGTTTAGAGGCTTTGGTTCATGGTTGGCTGCTTCATTGTTTTGGGGCCATGGTGCAGTAGAGCATCATGGGAGGAGGGACATAGTACCATGGAAAATGGTATTCCAGGAAGAGTGGTATCCAGGAAGAAAAGAAAAGGACTAAGAAGGGACCTAGGCACGTGATATAGTCTTCAAGAACATGTTCTGAGACTTAGCTCCTTCAACTAAGTTCCACCTCGTCATTTCTACCAACTCCTAATATTATGAAATTATATTCACATTATGAATTTATCAAGGGGTTAATTCATTGATTACACCAGAATCCTTGGGATCCAATGACTTCCAAGTGTCCAAACCAAACCCCCAAACACAGTATATTTCAGGGGCCTCCAATTGAAATCATTAGGCAATCCAATCAAGTTTCCTCAGGCTTCATTGGAGTCTCATGAAATTTCCACAAAAAATGCAGACATCTGTGCATGTGACATGCAAGTCACATTCCCAGGAGGTTCTGTTATGCATTGCAGTTTGAAGAGTAGAGACCTAGCACTAGAGCTTCATCTGTGATTGCTTTCTGCTGTTCCCTCAAAGACCTTATGTCCCTCTGGGTTGTTTTCTTTCTCTATATAGATAGAAAATGGAGGAGAAATGATAAAGTTACATGAACTCCCATGGACCACAGGACCCTGATCTTCCTCATTCATTTACTTAGCAAGGGAAGAATTTAAAACTCAGCTCTTTACCCCTTGGAAATTAGCACAAATGCATTCTAAGGCAATTCAGTAACAAGTAGTTTTTCCTGTTTATTTTTGAAGCTGCATTTTTTTATTTGTTTGTTTTTAAATTTACCTTACTGTTGTTTTAGAAATGATAGCATGGTTACCTTAACATATAACAGGTGATAAGTACATTTCCTTTCATATAGTGTCATTGGCTCCTTCAGTCTCTCGTTGCCTGGTATAGGATTAGTAAAACCCAGGGTAAATGACACACTGAAAATATAGGCTCAAATAGAATGTCTTGAGAGGTTTCAACATTTCCATTTTTCCTCATCTTCCCACAGAGGCAGGAGAGGCTTGGCATTGTCTTCTATAAGGTAAGCACAATTGTCTGTAGGCTTGTAAGGTGAGTCACATCTGGGTCTTTAAAGATTTCAAAGAATTTCCTCACATTTGATGGGCTTTGTGGGTGGATTTGATGCATGAAGGAGAAGGAATAGTTTTGGAATAGGCCCAGAAGCCAACTTTAAGCTGTAATCCTTTCCCATGACCTGTGCCCCCAAAATAGTACCTCCTTGCTGGCGATCATCTGAAGCCTCAATCTGACCCTGCCCATGAATGTTTGGCATGTGGAAAATGGTCCAGCTGCCCTAGCAAGGCAGATGAAGAAATATCCCAGTGTTCATGGACTTCTCTCGGACCTTTGTATTTCTGTCCAGTAATCATAGTTTTGAAACACTTGATAAAATCCACAAACTTGCCAAATATAGCTTGTTTCATCATAAGCTGGGCTGGATTTGCAGAGCAGCAGGGGGTGAAGGTTGTTCCTTCAGGGAAGGTTGGTGGGGTGCTGGCTGTCCACTTAGGAGGACAGATTCCCCTTTCCCCAAACCAAAGGACTGGTCCTCACAGGGTGTGAGGCCTGAGCAAAGGAGGACTTCTCATTCTTTCCAGGAGTTTTCCTTTGCCTTCCTTTGCTTTGAAGGTCCTGTTGATCGTCTGTCTGTCCTTCTGTCCTTGGATTTCTTAAAGCTTTCTGTTAAGTCACTGAGTTTCTTCCCTTGATGCCTTTAAATCTTCCTTCCTCTTCGTAAATCTCCTCCACAATACAAAAGACTGCTCAATACGTCTCCTGGATTGGAATGCTAAAAGACTTTAACTTAAGAAAGGAAATGATACCTGAGGTTTTCTCTTTGAATTGGGAAATTGAGAGAGGCAGTGTGGAGTTTGTTTAGATGACCTGATCTCAGGAGATCAGACAGAAGCCAGACTAATTCATGTTGAAAAGCATAATACTGTTGTATTGCCAGAATCACATGGAAATTCAAGGAAAAAATTTGCCTAGTGTAGTGTACCCAGATATTTACTAACTGAAATAAAATTTAAAAGTCTACGGGAAGGTCATAAGGATGGGAAGTGACGGAAATGAGGGCCTTCACGGAGCCAGATTGGGGTGGAGAAAATGTTCAGGAGCCAAGTGTTCTACCACTGAGCGACATACTCAGTCCAAAACGCACTTAGATGTCATCAAATTTTCTTTCTTGCAAAATGAGTTTGGGGACTGGGTTCCCAGCAAGCCATGAGATGAAAGCTGTCCTTCCACAAATATCAAATGCCCTATGTGTGTCAGGCAAGTTACTGGATTCTCAGGATACAATGATGTGGATTCTGTTTTCATGATGTCATTTGGAAGGGTATTCCTATTCATGAATCATTAAATATGCAAATACAGCTGAGATCTGTGCTGTGGAGCAGAGGTCTATGGGACATGGAAGCCAATTGGGGAGCGTTGATAACATCATCATGCCTGTTAGGTGACCACTGGACTGAGCTCAGAGTAACAAAAGAAGGAGGAAAAAGCATGTGCTAGGCCTTGTAGAGGTCTGGGGTACAGTGAGCAGAGGCACTGGAGTAAGGACTGGCGCTGGAACAAGGAAGAGTGGAGAAGCTCTAGGGTGAGCCTTGCCTGTAGATACTGTCAAGGATTTCAGTCTTCAACATACTGGCATCCAGGAACCATTGAACCATTTTAATTGTTGGTGATGCTGATGGAAATGATAGGTGACATTTTGAGATTTGTGTTGAAGATGGCTGTTCTGGCTACAATGTGATTGGAGATGAGTGAGGAATACAGATTCAAGGTAGGAAAGAGCAGGCAGAAAGGTAAGAAATTATGGAAGCTTGGGCTGAGTAGGTGGCAGTGATGGGATGAAGAATGTTCAAGTTGAAATCAGGTCTACATGTGGTGATACATACCTGCAACCCCAGTACTTGAGAGGCTGATCATGAGTTCAAGGCTAGTTTAGTTGCCTACTGAGACCCTGTCTCTAAAAACAAACAGGGGCCAGTGGCTCAATGCTTGTAATCCTAGCTACGAAGCTGGTTAAGATCTGAGGTTGAGGTATGAGGCCAGCCCAGGTAGTAAGGACCTTGAAAATCTTTTCTCAAGTAATCCAGCAAAAAGCTGGAAATGGAGGTGTGGCTCACATGGTAGAATGCTAGACTTCAGTGGAAAGAGCTAAGGGCTCTGAGTTCAAGCCCAAGTACTGGCCCCCAAACAGACAACCGAACAAACAAGACAAACCAAAAGATAAAATCAACAGAGCTTGATGTTTGCACATGCCTTATTACCTTCAAGTGTAAACCTGACTGAAGGTAGCAATAGGGAGCAATAATTAGGCTCAGTAACATTTATCTAAACAAACAACCTCAGTCCCAGATCCCAACGAGCTTTTTCCCAGCCCTTGTGCATCTTTAGCACGGGCAGGCACTGAACATAAAGCATGAGGCACCCAGGTTATTTTTAGCGAGTTATAGGAAACAGCTAACACTCTCATTTCAGTTCTTCTCATTAAAACCCAAGGCTAACCTCACACAGTTCTTGCTGCTAATGTCTGCAAACTTCTCTTTTACCAGATAATTGACAAGAGCCCCTACAAAAGTCTTCTCAGCATTTCTGCTGAAATTGAGGAAACATTAGGTTTGACACTACCATCATGTTTGCCAAGGCAGCAAAAAATCCCAGCCCACAAAGCTTCAAGTGTGATGAAGCAGAACAGGGAGGACAGCGCAGAATGACTGATCACTTCAGGGTCTTCTAGGGAGATTTCTCCGGGATGCATTTTTCCATGGTCTCTGAAGCAAAAGTAGGAAATAGCTACTTTGGGAACCAGCCATAGTGATGAAGGTCAAGATTCCCTCCTCTTTTTTTTCTTTTCTGTCTTCAATTGTTTTTTGGAGTTAAAATTGCTTTTTAATCATTTCTTTTTGTTACTAGAGTACTTTTAGATTCCATAAATTAAAATGAAGAGCTTGGGTGTGGTGTCATATGCCTGTAGTCTTAGCTACTTGGGATATGGAGATATGAGGTTCCTGGTATGAGGCTGGTCTGGGCAAAAGCATAAGACCCTGTCTGAAAAAATAACTAAGGCAAAAAGGGCTTGGAGATGTGGCTCAAGTGATACAGTGCGCATCTTGCAAACATGAGGCCCCAAGGTTACACACCACATACACACACACGTGCAGGTGTGCATAGCCAGTGTCTGACTTATCATTGAGCTAATGACATGACCTCTCCAGGACCTCCACCATTTCATCAGGAGAAAGTTATTTCAACTCCTCCAGCTCAACAAGTCTCTCACCTATACCACTCTGGTACCTCTCACAGCACTGGGCCTATAGGTTTCTGTCGGGCTAAATTTCTACGTCTCCTTTGGGGAGATGCCAAGCCTTTAATTATGGGGGCACTCGGACTCCCCGCCAGTGGGAGGGCAGAGCGTGTCCCGGTTGGGGCTAAGCTGAGATGAAGTAGGGTTGTGGAAACCACCCGTCCCAAGCCCCCCATATGTTTAAGAGTAGACACTGGTCATGGAGATTTCGGGGGAGCCGTCTGATGGACTACCGATTTCCAAAAGTTTATTCAGGGGAGGGGTTTATATAACAGTAATGACGAGGGAGGCGGAAGGACTGACCAGGTGCTAATGATAGGCTGATGAGCATGTCCATCACAGTGATGTCATGGAACTTCCCCAGAGGCGGAGACCACAGTCCTCCAAGGACTGTTCCCTGGCTCAGGCGGGTGCCATTAGGAGACATGTGCTCACAGAGGAGAGGTGGAGCTGGTTCCAGACCCTGGGAGAAGGTGGGAGTGGCTAGCAGCCAACAGTCCCTGGTCTTAAAGGTATAGCCATCCCCTACAGGTTTCCACTTATATTAGGAATGTCCTAATATCTTTTCCTTAAGTCGATTCATTTGTTTACCTAAGTTTTTTTTTTTAATTTTGCTTATGAAAAGTTGGCAATGTGAAGTCATGGAATTGATGTGCTAATGTATTTTGTAACACATGTAAATAAGCACAGAATTAAAATACATCTGTTTCTTATGTCTATAATAAAATCATCCTGTATGCCATCATGATGCTATGTAGACCCAGCCCTCAGAAACTCAATGTGAGCGGATTCTAAACTCTCTTGCTGTGCTAACGGCTGTTCTTCACATCTGGCCTTTTCTACCCAGGCTTATTTCCCCGGTCTTCCTAAAATAAAACCTAAAGATTGGCCAAGTCGATCTTCTTGTGGCTCCATGTAGAGACTCTGTATGCTGTTGCTTCCATAATAAGGAAAGAGAAATTCCGTCCTTCTCTGAGAAAGAACAAGTTGGGAAAGCACATGGTTGGGTGAACAAACTACCTTTGACCATTAGGACAAGATAACCATTAAGGTGAACAGCTGCTTAGAGAATATACATACACATACACACGCACACAGATATATTATATATATGAGACACAAAGAAGAAGAGGAGGAGGGGAAAGAGGAGAGAGGGCCTTGAGAGACATACTAAGAAGGATATGATGATGAAGGATGTAGGAAATGAGAGGGAGATGTGTTTAGGCAGCTGCTAAGATTTCCAGCCTGGGTGTTTGAAAGGGTGCTATTCTCAGAGGTGGAAGTCAGGGAAAAAGATGCAATTTGGGGAAACATGAGATTCTTTTGGAACTGTATTTCTTGGTGTTGATGTGCACAGTGACTGGGTATGAAACAGTGATATTTAAATTCTTTCCTGATCTTACTTGCTTACTTCTCTGAGTCTCTTCTCTGTCTATAAGATGTATTTCCTGCTGTGGCTTGATTATCCATCAATAGAAGGTGGTGTCCATGAATACACTTTGTAAATGTCTTCTCAGATATAAATATTTATGTCCAGGAAAAAGCAATGTGTAAACAGCAGAGTCATCATTATGCTTAGCTTCCAAATAGGCAGAGAGTATAGCTCCTTTGCCTTACTACAGAGTACTCAGCAAAGATCTCGTTGCAGAATTGCCAGTATCACTGCCTGACCTCTGACAGGATTAATTCCTATGGCATTACTTTGCTACTCAACATCCCCAGTCAAGAACCACCACACATTTGTATTCTCTTACTCCTCTCCATGATCCTTGTTCCCTGAACTGGCTGAGTCTCAGGGGTCTAAGTGCTTGTTACTGGGATGGCTTGCCCCCATTGGCATTCACGGGGTTTGAACTCAGGGCCTGGGCACTGTCCCTGAGCACTTCTGCTCGAGGCTAGCACTCTACCACTTGAGCCACAGCTCCACTTCCAGCATTTGGCTGGTAAGCGATCAGTCTCTTCAGCCATGCTTCCAGCCTGGCTCTTTGCTGGTTAGTTGGGAGACAGAGTTTGAGAGATTTTTCTGCACTGGCTGGCTTTGAACTGCAATCCAAGGAGTCTTTCCACAAAAGCCCTTTTTTATTTCCAATTAAAACAACAAGGAGACCAAGGGGACTAGAGCTTACCTGTACCTTGTCAAGAACTGACCAAATACTTGCCAGAATTCTGTATGCCTGTGTAAATGTCATTTGTTAATATGTTCATCTAGCTATATATCTGTGCTAAAACTAATCACATCTACTGAGTTTTGTCATGACTTGGCCTTTCTAAGGAATGGTACTATTTGAGTTCTCCCCTGATTCTACCATCTGTCAGATAATACATTTGAGCAATAGGACAAGTCCATATACAGCATCTAGCATATATAGATGCTTAAAAAATACAAGTTTCCACTTCTGTCTTTCATTTCTTTAAAAAAGACATTAGCAGAAAAATGCCTTAAACCATATCCCAAATGTCCATGGAAGGGCCTACCTATGGAACAGAACAGCTCAGAAACATTTATTTTTGAAAACTAACCTTATGTTTTAGGGGAAGAAATACAAATGACACAAGAAATTTTGAATATGTGAAAAAAACTCTCTGTTGTTCAAATATTTGAAAGATCCAATTGCCTTTTATTGACCAATTTAGCAAACCAATAGCTTCAAACATATATGGGAGTTCTCTCTATGAGAGGACACACTCCACTCCAGCAAATGGCAAGTCAATGGGTATTCCCAATAATTTGACATCCAGTTCTTCATTAAGTATAGAAAATTGGTACTTGTACACTGTTATGTATTTTCTGTTCTGGGACTTTCATGGGCTTCCTCAGAGATAGGGACATAAGTTGGTGTGGAGGAAATTTGGTGTGGATGTTGTCTGAGCAAATGGGAAACCTTGTCCAGAACTATTCACCACCCACATGCTCCAGCCTGGAAAGTCAGGTGCTTGCTTGATGGGAAATGGCCATATTGAATCCACCTGTCTTGGCCAATGAGGCTTAAGAAGTAATGAGATGGAGGCTGCTGGATTCCATTTTCATTCTTTCTCTTTTTGTGTTGGTGTAAATTAAATTGAACATAGTGAGAAAATGGAGATACAGGAGGAAACTATATCTTTCTTCCTGCTCTTTGATGTTGTCTCTCATCTGAGTACATAGCCCAGAAATACCTCCCTTCCAGCTTCATTTTAAGCAAGGTAAACAATACCCTTATCGCTTAAAAGTCTTTTCTCTGTGGATATTGCTATTTGCAGTTGATAATTAAAATAAATTTCCTGATTCATGTGGAAGAGCATAACTGTTAGGAATTGTGGCTTTCAAAAATCCAATGGATGTGTAAGAAAGCTTTCTTTCTGATTGATGCAAGGAATTCAAAATTCTGATTTCAGCTGATGGAAGTCTTTAGCTTCAGGAAGTCTTTACCTACATAGCTGGAAGCACCTTGGTTCATGCTTGGTGGCAGGTGCACCTGACTTTGCTTCTCTAAGATTCTTTTATACTTCCTGCTGAGAATGCATTTTGTCCTCAGACCAGCTGACTGCCATCTTCTAGGCATTATGTGTGAACAAGACAATGCCTGGTAGAAGAAGAGACATTGGCCTTTCCTGTGGGTCTTTAGAGAAGTGAGGAGAGATGATTTGTGAGGCAGGGAACAATATCTACTTCTATGTCCCTAGCCATGGAGACTGTTGCTGTGGTCATCATGGGCTATCTTTGGAGTGGGATGTGTTTAGGGAGACCTACTGCAACCAATGACCAGCCACTACTTACACTTTTCTCGTGTTTCCTTTGCCTGGCAATGTTTCATGGACTCTGAGAAGCTTGTTTTGATCTGATTTTTTTTCTTTCCTTTCTCACTTGACTTATGTCTTAAGGTCTCTTGTGGCTGTTGAGTGCTTATTTCATTCTACCAGTTGTATTTCGTTTTATTTTATTTTAAGGAAGCTGGCCATTTTTTTTTGGAGTGCTTATTCCCAACCCCATTTTAAAAGAAGAGTTTTCTCAAAAAAAATATGGCACCGATTTGTTCACAGGAAAAATAATGCTAGGCAAACACCCTATTGTTTTCATCCATTTTACTTCTGTCTGTTCTGCTTGAGCATACTTTGATGTTTACAAAGAAGACACACAATACTCCTATAGGAGTGTCTTCATCTATTTTCTTCTGCCATAACAGAATGCCACAGACAGGACAATTTATAAATGATAAAAATGGATTTGGCTTGTAGATCTGAAGGCCTGAAGAGTCCAAGATCACACAACCAGCACCTAGCAGGGAGGGCCCTTCAAGCTGCTTCATAGCATAGTGGAAAGGCAAGTCAATATGTGTGAAGAGAGAGGGGGAGAGGGAGCAATGGAAAGAGGGAGAGATGGGGAGAGAGAGAGAGGGTGAGAGAGAGAAGATGAGAGGAAAAGAGGTAAAGAGGAAGGGAGGGAGGAGAGTGGGAGAGACAGAAGAGGGAGAGGGAAAAGAAGAAGATAAAGCAGGGAACTGGGAGAAGAAGAGACAGACACACAGACAGAGACAGTGAATCAGAGAGAGAAGCTAAGGGATAACCCACTTCCAAGATAATAGCATTAATCCAATCCTGGGGCCAGAGCCTTACACTAAGCTCCCTTCAGACATTCTCCCTTGTGTACCACCACAAAGCAAACCATGTTCCCCACGTTCCAACATGAGCTTTAGAGTGAACATTCAAACAACAGCAAGAAGATACCTGTAGTTTTTGTTGTTGCTTTTTGTTTTTTATTTTTTTGTCTGTTGTGAGGCTTCAACTCAGAACCTGGGTGCTGTCACTGAGCTTTTTTGCTTAAGGCAAGTACTCTATCACTGAGCCACCACACCTCTTCTGGTTTTCTGATGCTTAACTGGAAGCAAGAGTCTCATGAACTTTTCTGCCTGGACTGGCTTGAAACTGTGATCCTCAAACCTCAGCCTCCTGAGTAGCTAGGATTACAGGCGTGAGCTACCAGCCTCTAGCTTTGATTTCAGACTTTTAACCTAGACCTATGAGAAATAAATGTATCTCATTTAAGCCACCCACTCTATGGTATTTTGTTATGGCAATTCTAGCAGATAACCCAGTGGTGAGACTAAAATGGAAGACCATTTTTGGAATTGGGGACTGTTTGCTTGGGTGCTACAGGTGACATGTGTCTCTTCTTGCATGCAGCACCCATGTAAATCTGTGTGTTGTCTATGGAAGGCAGAAGAGAAAGGCTGAAAACAAAACAAAAAGAGCAGCTGGGAAGGAACTGAATCAAACTCAGCTTGAGGGCTGGCCTGGTGCTGGCCCTTCCAGCTACTTGGGCCAAGAAATCTCTTTATTGCTGATTGAGTTTCCATTAGCACAATCCAAAGGCCCAACAGATAGAATGGTTTATGCTTTGTGTTTACAGACTGAGAAGAAGCTGTCCGTAAGATATTTTAGTAAATAGGTCTCTGTGTTTTATAAGTCTAGGTTCCTCAAGGCAAGTAAGTTTTATTGTCCCCTAAAGGAAGGGAAATGAATCCTTTGTGTTTTGAGGGTTGGAAAGAAAACTAGCCTAATTTCAAGCATTGATTTGCAGGGTGAAGTTGCAGGCCTGGCAGAAAGCAATGCTTTAGGAATTCTCTGGAGGCTGAGACTGTGCTTACTTGGAGACACAATCGAAGAGGTGTGGGGTTGCTGAAGGACTGGCCAAGTTATTGCATGAAAAGGATTGAAACATTAGGGTAACTGAGGCTGGGGCCTGTGTGCAGAGTGGCCCATCTAGATAACAGTTCAGTGAGCAAGTTTTCTGGGTGTGGGTAAGCTATATAGTGCATAGGGGGCAGGGTGAGTGGGTTTTGTTGATACACAGATTCCCAGCCCACACACCAAAGTCACTGAATCAGAACCCTTGGTTGCACAACCTAAAGACAAGCATTTCAAGAGGTTATTTGGTGTTGCTTAGGCGAGTACCGCTTGAGAATGCATGATGCATAGTGTGAGCAGGTTAAGACAGAGAGCAGTTCCCTAGCCAGGTGGCTGAAAACAGGTAGCCAGATAGCCCAGGGTCAAGATTCTATTCCTTCCAGAAATAGCATGCCACCAGCCATCACTTTGAGTCTATACTCATGAGACAGGCTGGTTAAAGATCCTGGGTCAGGACAGATGTTAAAGTAGTTTAGTATCTGGTGTTAGGACCACCTTTCATGGTGACAAGTGACCCTAGTACTTCTCCTAACCCATTAGACTGTCCTGCCAGCTTTGATGGTGGGAGACATAGGGAAATGGTATATGGCCCCCACTACCATGAGAGCTCCTCAGAACTGTGGGTGGGGGAGTCATATGGATCATGTGATACTATCATCACAGAGAGTACCTGGCCATTGTCACATACTCTCATGTCTTGTCACCAGGGCAGAGATCTTAACCACCATGTTTTATGCATAAATCCAGGAGCACAGAGTAATCAAGACATCTCAAAGGTCAGGCAGCAGGGATATGAGAAGCACCCAGTTTTCTCTCTGATCCTGAGAGGTCAAGATCAGTGCTCAGGGTCACCCTGGGCTGCAGACACTCAGGTGACCCACCTGCTTCTAGCATTACTTAAATCTTTTTTTTTGACTTGTATAACATTTTTTTCCCAGTACATTAACCTTTTTTTAAAAAATAAAACTGATGTACAAAGAGGTTAGAGTTTCATACGTTAGGCATTGGATACATTTCTTGTACTCTTTGTTACCTTTTCCCTCATACCCCACTCCCCCCTCCCCCTTTCCCCCCGAGGTGTTCAGTTCACTTACACCAAACAGTTTTGCAAGTACTACTTTTGTTGTTGTTTCTCTTATTTTACCCTTTGTCTCTCAATTTTGGAATTCCCTTTCAATTTCCTAATTCTAATACCAGTATACACGGTTTCCAATATACTCAGATAAGATTACCGAGATAGTGTAGATACAAACACAAGAAGGTGATACAAGAACATCATCAGCAGTAGAAACTACAGATACTCATGGGATGTGGAAAGTAGTTACAACTGTGATATAACAATCATTTCCATAAAATGGAGTTCATTTCATTTAGCATCATCTTATGTGATCATAAGGGTATAGCTGTTGGGCACTTGTGATCCTCTGCTGTGACTTGCCTAAACCTGTGCTAATTATTCCCAATAAGGGAGACCATAGAGTCCATGTTTCTTTGGGTCTGGCTCACTTCACTTAGTATAATTTTTTCCAAGTCCTTCCATTTCCTTACAAATGGAGCAATGTCATTCTTTCTGATAGAGGCATAAAATTCCATTGTGTATATGTACCACATTTTCCTGATCCATTCGTCTACGGAGGGGCATCTGGGTTGGTTCCAGATTCTTGCTATGACAAATTGCGCTGCAATGAACATTGTTGTGCTGGTGGATTTACTTTGATTTTGTTTGTGGTTTTTTGGATAAATACCCAAAAATGGGGTTGCTGGGTCATAGGGGAGTTCTACATTTAGCCTTCTGAGGAATGTCCATACTGTTTGCCAGAGTGGCTGAACCAGTTTACATTCCCACCAACAATGAAGTAGGGTTCCCTTTTGGCCACATCCCCTCCAACATTTGTTATTGTTAGTTTTCTTGATATATGACTTTCTTACTGGAGTGAGATGGAATCTCAATGTTGTTTTGATTTGCATTTCTTTTATGGCCAGTGATGTAGAGCACTTTTTCATATGTCTCTTGGCCATTCTCATTTCCTCATCAGAGAAGTCTCTTTGTAGGTCTTTAGCCCACTTGATGAACGGGCTATTCATTCTTTGCAGGTTTGTTTTGGAGGAAGGTAATGTTTTTAGTTCTGCATATATTTTAGATATGAGGCCTTTGTCTGTTGAATGGCCAGTAAAGATCTTCTCCCAGTCTGTGGGCTTTCTGTTTATCTTGCAAGCTATGTCCTTTGCCTTGCAGAAGCTCTGCAGTTTGATGCAGTCCCATTTGTCCAACCTTTCTTTGATTTGTAGCCTTTCTGGGTCTTTGTTAAAGAAGTTCCGTACTGCGCCAATGAGCCCAAGTGTTTCTCCTACTTCTTCCTTTAGTGTTTTCAGGGTTTCTGTTTTGATTTCGAGGTCTTTAATCCATTTGGAATTGATTTTGGTGCAGGTTGATATATAAGGATCTAGTTTTAGTTTGTTGCATGTGTTGAGCCAGTTTTTCCAGCACAATTTGTTAAAGAGGCTATCTTTCTTCCAAACTATTGTTTTAGCCCCTTTATCAAAGATTAAGTAGGCATAGTTCTGTGTGTTCATTCCCGGGTCTTCAATTCTGTTCCATTGGTCTTCTGGCCTGTTCCGGTGCCAATACCAAGGTGTTTTTATTACTATAGCTTTATAATACAGCTTGAAGTTGGGTATTGTAATTCCTCCAGCACTGTTCTTTCTGCTTAGGATTGTTTTTGCTATTCTAGGTCTTTTATTGTTCCATATGAATTTCTGGATTGCTTCCTCTATTTCATCAAAAAATGGTGTTGGGATATTAATGGGTATTGCATTGAATTTGTAGATAGCTTTTGGCAATATTGCCATTTTGATTATATTAATCCTCCCAATCCAGGAGCATGGGAGGTTTTTCCATTTCCTTAGTTCTGACTTAATTTCGGTTTTCAAGGTTTTAAAGTTCTCCTCAAAGAGGTCTTTCACTTCTTTGGTTAAGGTTATTCCTAGGTATTTTATGTTTTTTGAGGCTGTTGCAAAATGAGTTGCTTTCCAGATATCAGCCTCGGTCTTCGGGTCGTTAGCATACAGAAAGGCCATTGATTTTTGAAGGTTTATTTTATATCCTGCAACTTTGCCAAAGTTTTGGATCAGCTCTAGTAGTTTGGGGGTAGAGTCTATGGGATTCTTTAGGTACAGGATCATGTCATCTGCGAAGAGAGAGAGTTTAACTTCATCTTTACCTACTTGGATCCCCTTTATATTTTCTTCTTGCCTGGTTGGCTCTGGCTAGGAATTCTAGTACTATGTTGAAGAGCAGGGGAGAGAGTGGACATCCCTGTCTTGTTCCTGATTTTAAAGGGAATGGCTTTAGTTTTTCACCATTTAGTTATAGCATTACTTAAATCTTGAGTGCTATTTTTTTAAAACAGAAAGAGCAATGCAACCCCAACACTTGGAAAGGAGCCATTAGCAAGAATACAGGCTGGAACTGGAGAACTGGGTCTGTTCTGTGGTCATCCACCTGGAAATCTTGGCTTGTTTCCTGATTTTCTGTGGGCCTCTTTCCTCATCTGGTTGATTCATGGAGGGATTCATTCATGCAAGCATTGTCATCTAGGACTTCTAACTTTACTGTTGGTGTTTGCTTGCCAGTATAAGCATTTGTAATTAAAGATCAGCTTGGAAAGGCCTTAATGTAATTGTCATACAATTTCATCTTGATGGCTCTTAGATCTTTTTGTCTAAGAGCATTGATCTCATTTGGTAAGCACTGCTTATATTTACCATCTCAGTGAAATTAAAGTCTACACTCACCATTTAGTTCGTGGATATATTAAATCTGGTGCTTATTGTACAAAGGGACTAGACAATAAATTTCTTCTTGTAGTAGTGGAATTGTAACTCAGAGCTTTGTATCAGTTAGGCAGGTGCATTAGCAACTGAGCCACTCCCTAGCCTGCCTTCTCATAGTTTTGCTTATTTTGAGAGACCCCTTCAAGAGAATAGAAGTTTACAGTTTGTTGTGACTGGGATTTTGTGAAGAAATTCTGTACTTTTTTTTAAGGAAAGAGATACACACAGAGATGTATTTTACTCCAGGATAATTTTCTCTTCCTGTTGGAGTTGATATAGCAGCTAACAGAAAAGATGTACTACCTAAGAATACTCACTCAATGTAAGTGTTTATATGTAAGTATTTATAATTTCCAAAGCCCCAATTATTTCTCCTTATGTGGACTAGTTTTTATTCATGGCTTACAATCCTGTGAAAGAAACATCTTGTCATCCTCAAACTGGACCACTCTAGTGATTTCCATAACAATTGCTTTAAAGTAATTTTAGTTCATTACTCTATTTTTAATGGCTAATTTACCTGCATTCTAAGATATACACTTACAAGGAAAGCAAATAAAAGGTATGGGAAACACTGGGAATGAGTTATTATGACAAAGAATTGTTTGGAACACATCGAATGGCACCAGTAACTGTTGTTTCTAGGCAGGGGAACTTAAAGCTGGGAAACTCTCCTCATCCTTACTCCTAAAGAATAACAATTGCAGGCTGGGGATATGGCCTAGTGGCAAGAGAGCTTGTGTCATATACATGAGGCCCTGGGTTTGATTCCCCAGCACCACATATACAGAAAACGGCCAGAAGTGGCGCTGTGGCTCAAGTGGCAGAGTGCTAGCCTTGAGCGAAAGGAAGCCAGGGACAGTGCTCAGGCCCTGAGTCCAAGGCCCAGGACTGGCCAAAAAAAAAAAAAAAAAAAAAAAGAATAACAATTGCATTCTCTAAGAAAAAACATGACATTTCTAACGAAATCACATACATGTGCACCTGTGATGGGGTAAGCAGAAAAGAGACAGGTTCAGCTTCCTTCATTTCACGTGACTATAGAGGCTGGGGTCTACTGATGAGTAGATTGTCCTGTAGCTCCCAGCTCTCTGCTCCTGGCATCTGGCACAGACACAATCTTGGAATGGGAGAAGAATAATGGCTAGATCTTCCCTTGGCCTGTCCATACTTTCCTAGGGGAAGTGCCTGTGGAGGCTCAGGGTAGGTCCTTCTTCCTCTGCTCTCCCTGGCAGCTGTCCTTACACGCTAGGGTGTCTCAGAAGGACTTGAGTTGCAGAGATTGTCACAATGCTGAGTTTAGCTCCTATTTTCAGATGTTCTGATTCAGTAGATTTCTGGGAATGAACAAAACAGAATCCAAACCTGTATGTCAACAAGATATAGAGGTGTGCGCGTGTGCATGTGTGTGTGTGTATGTGTGCTAAGTTTAATGGGTAAATAAGAAGATATTTAGAGTACTTGCCTAAGAGTTTATGGAGACTCCTACACACAACTTCAACTGTATCACGAATCAACACTGGAAGATATGTCCATAACTGCAAATGCATATTAGAAACCTTTTTCATTGGTGAAATGAGTTCCAAGGCAGATGGGTTGGAACTATCATACAAGCAGCCCATCCTGCATAAGCTCATAGACAAGCTTTAGGCTTAGGCTCAGCCATAACACCTGCTAATTCAGATGCACATCCTTGAGGTTCTTTGCACACAGAATAGAGATGATCCTGGAGTCGTGATTAATCTGTACTAACAGCGGGCATCTGCGAGCCAGCTCAGTATCATTATCATGCTGGCCAAAGAATGTACAAAATTATCTATTTTGGTAGCTGTGGTTGCCTTCACAATTTGCTGTAGATTCATTACTTGTAAATAAAGAGTGCTATAGTCTTTACAGTGGAGAGAATTCCCCCTCCTCCAAAACTAACAGGTGAGATAGGGGCTGCAGAAAAGGGAGAACAGTGGATAAACTGATGAGAAAGAGGCAGAAAACAAGGACTGTGCTTTAAAAAGAGGTAAGAAGGGAGAGAAATAGGAATAAAAATTGCATTCTGTGTTAATTGAAAAGAACCCAGACACCTTTCTTACAATTCTTTCTTGCAAAATAAAATCTAGTTGGTGAACTCCCCTAGAGAATAAGCATTTCTGGTTAGGGTATTTTAAATGCTAATGACCTGCTCATGTGCATATTAAACCTAATGGAAAGACATATGGCAGGAATTCAGGTCAAAATGCACCAGTTCTTAGGAAATTCTTTTTTTGGATATGCCCCCCAAGCACAGGCAACAAAAGCTAAAGTACACACATTGGATTGCATCAAACTAAAAAGCTTCCATGTTGTAAAAGAACCATCAACAAAGGATTGAGAGAACTCTTAGAGTCAGAGAACATATTTGCAAGCCATGTATTCAGTAGGTTAATATAAAAAATGCATAATGATCTCAATACCATAATTCCCCATTTTAAAACTGCAAAAAGGATATATATATATGTATATATATTCCTCAAAAACAGCATGTAACTGTTTAGCCTCACTATTTACCAAGAAAATGTAAGCTAAGCTGACAAGTTAAGATGTCATCTTACTCTAGTCTCCTTTCCCTATGTTTTTATCCTGAATTCAACCATTTCTCACTACTTTCACCTGTACTGATGAAATTCAAGACAAAATACTATCATCTCTTACATGCTGCATTTCTGCAATAATCCCACTCCTTAATCTCCTCTCTTTTACTGTATATTCTAAACACAGTAGCACAATAGCTGGAATTGAATAATAAGGTGACACCTTCATAGAATAAATCACATGAGCCCATGCCTTTGAAAAGACTTCATTGCCTTAAAACTTTTCTTTAAAAATTGGCATAATTTTCTGGGTGCCAGTGGATCCTGCCTAGAATCCTAGCTACTCCGGAGGCTGAGATCTGAGGATTGCTGTTTGAAGTTAGCCCTGGCAGGAAAGCCTGTGAAACTCTTATCTCCAATTAACTATCAAAAAAGCTGGAGCTGTGACTCAAGTGATAGAGAGCTAGCCATGAGGACAAAAGCTTAGGGACAATACCCAGGCCCTTAGTTCAAGCCCCAGGACCGGCACCAAAAAAAAAAATTGGCATAGTTTCAGGTTTACAGAAAAGCTGTGAAGATACTATATTGTTCCTACTGTCTTTCACCTAGCTTCCTCTAATGTTAATGCCCTATAAAACTAAAGTTGTTTCATATTTCTATAACAAAATACCTGAGGCTGGGTACCTTGTAAGTAGGGAGACTGATTTGACTCATGATTATGGTAGCTGGATGGTACAAACAGCATGGGGGTGCTGCAGAGGTCTCTCTTGACAACAAAGGGAAAATGTGGAAAGGGATAGCAGTTTGCAGAAGAGACCAAGTGTGTGTATGGCACCTTTTATATCAAGATGCTTTGATGAGAACTGACTCACTTCTAAAACGTTCCTATACTTTAATCTCATATAATATGTATTCACATGCATAAAATATATAATGATCATATAAGGGAAATTAGAATCATTTCCCTGGGTTACAAACCTTCAAGCTCCTCTCTTCTGATTATTTTTTAGTCCATAACATTGTTGTAGATCATGGTCACCCCTGTGCTGTAGAATTGTAGGACTTATTCTTCCTAATCAACTGGACAACCCAGGTTCCATTTGGTTGGCTATCACACAAATAAAAAAAGTAGAGTACATTCTATTGCACACCTAATCAATATTAATGAAAACTGTCACGATCATGAGAAGCCTAAATTAACCCATGAGCCATTCATCCAGCCAGCCAACCCAACCAACAAGCAAGCCAACACTCAAACAGCCAGCCAATCAACCAACAAACCAAAGACTGAGGAACTGACTGGAGAGGCTCAAGAGATGTGAAGACTAAATGTTCTGGTTTGGGTCTAGAGCAGAAAATGGATGTTAGGGAAAGCATTTGTAATATCCTAATAAGAGCTATGTTGAGTTCTTAGCTTTGATGAATGTGCTATTATTACTATTATGGTTTGTATATGGTTTGTCCCCCAATGGTTCATGTGTTCATCACCTTCTTGTTGCTGGGACAAAATATCTGGCATAAGCCAACTTAAAGGAGGACTTTGGCTCATAGTTTCAGAGGCTCAATCCATGTTTAGTTGGTTACATGGTGACTGAGTGACCTGTCTTTGTTGTGTCTGGGCTATGGTTAGGTAGTACACCCTGGCCCAGAGCATGATGGTAAGAGAGCAAAACTGCTCATCTCAGGGTGGTCAGGAAGCAGAAAGTGAGAGCTTTTTTTTTTTTTTTCCTTAGTGCTCTACCACTTATGATAAAGCTCCATTTCAGCTTTTTGTGGTTAATTGGAGATACGAATCTCATGGACTTTTCTATTTGGTCTAGTTTTGAACTGCAATCTTCAGATCTCAGCCTCCTGAGTAGCTAGGATTATAGATATGAAGCACTGATGATGCCTGAGAGTCTCATTTTTAAAGGCTTGATAATCTCCCCCCTCTTTTCTCTGTCTGTATGAATCATAGTGTTTAAATGCATTTGTCCCCTGATGGATATTAAGCTGCTTCCATTGTTCAACTGCTATGAATGATGGTGCAGCAGACACAGGAGTACAGCTATCTCTACTGATTTCCTATCTTCTGTTTTAGTACCAAGAAGATTACAGCGACATAGGAGGATAATGTTACTTTTTTTTCATAATCTCCATACTGTTTTCTACAATGGTGGTACTATTCGCATTCCCACCAACAGTGTGTGAAGTTCCCTTTTCCCTGCATGCCAACATTTGTTATCTTTTGTTTTGATAACAACCATGCCAGTCATGCTAGTCCAACTGTCTTGTGGTGATATCTCATTGTGCTTTATAATTTTTATTTTCCTGATGATTGTTGAGGCTGATTAGTTGTGTGTATACCTGTTGGTCATTCAGATATTTTATTTTGAGAAATGTCTATTCAGTTCTTTTGCCTATTTTGAAGTTAGGTTTTTATTTGCTTTTTGTTTAGCCCCTCTTATACCTTGAGTGTTAACCTTTCATAAAGGTATAATTTACAAATAGTTTCTCCCACTCAGAGGGTATCCCTTACTTTGCCAATTGTTTCCATTACTGTGCAGAAGTTTTCTATTTCAATGTAGTTCCTACTTAATTATTTTGCTTTTGTTGCTTGACTTTTGCTGTGATATCATTAAAATAAATCCATTGCCTAGGATAATTTCAAGAAACATTCCCTTTATAACTTCCTCTGGCAGTTTTATGGTTTCATGTCTTATAATTATGGTTTTCATTAATTTGAGTTGATACTTGTGTATGCTAAAAGAAAGGAGTAATCTTTAGCACATGTATAGCCAACTTTTCCATTTATTTATTTTGTTTTTCAAAAATTGTTATTATAAAGGTGATATACAGAGGGTTATAGTTACCTAAGTCAGGTAATAAGTACATTTCCTTTTGGCTAATATCACCCCTTACCTCAGTCTCTCCCAGTTTTTCCCTCCTGTCCCCACTCACAGGTTGTATAGTTCATGTTCAATACAGTATCCAGTAAGAACCACTGCTGCATTTGTTCACCTTTTATCCCTCCATTTCTATAATTTTTCCATTTATTAAAATTTTATTTTTTCTTCATTGTGTTTTTTGATGTTCAAGTCAAAAGTTAGTTGGATAGCTATTGCTAGGTTTATATCTGTATTTCCCATTCTATTCCATTAGTTTGTGTGTCAGTCTTTATGCTGGTAACATACTGTTTGATGACTATAGCTTACAAAATCAACATACAGAAGTCAGGCCCAGTTCTTTACACCAATGATGTGATCTGGCTAAGAAACAAGTTAATAAATCAATCTAATTTGTGAGCATACAAAATTAACATACTTAGGAATAAACTTAATCCAGGGAGTAAAAGATCTACCTAGACACTGAAAATGATAAGATATCTTTTGTCCATAGTTAATATGGAATGGAAATATATCTTGTGTCTGTGGTTTGGAAGAATTAATTATCGTTAGTTCTCTACACTACCCAAAGGGTCCCACAAGCTCAGTGTCATTGCCCCCAAAATTCCAATGGCATTTTTTCATAAAAACAGAAAAGGAAAATTCTAAAATTCTTCTAGAATCACAGAAGACCCTAAATAGTAATGTAATCTTGAGAGAGGAAAAAAACCTGAAGCCTTATACTTCCTGATTTCATATTATACTGAGGATTTCATTTTTTTTTTTTACTGTTCTTGAAGAATACCAATGAAGAATTAGCAAACAAGACTCAGAAGAGAGCTGAGTTGAGCTCTGGTTCTTAAGTACCCACAAAAAGATATACAGAAATTAAAACATGGTTGTTTTTAAGAAGAAATTGTTGCCATGCTTTATGTGGGAGTGTTAAGCATTAGATTTTCAAGTTCTTGGGGGACCTGTGGTCATATATTTCAGAGTTTTTGATAGAGATTGTAACTGACACATTTGACTCGACAAAGGGTCTTTTATTGGCTCTTCAATAAAGGATTCTTCTTGTGGAAGCATATTCTTGTCCTACTGTGGTTTGAATCAACCCTTTTAAAATTGACTCTGATGAATTGTGGGAATCCCAGAAATTGCAAGAGGGAGGTAGGAGTAGATGTTTCTGGCAAAGAACCTGTTTAACCCTTAGGTCACACATGCAGGCATCTGTCTATTCTGTGTCCCTTCTGGAAGTCAGTGCTGGTTTCCTAGAAGGTACCTAAATGAAGCAAGTTGGTCCACACAACTACTCTAAACAGCATTTGTGGTTCTTTGGGGCTTTGTGTAGCTTTTTAGAAAGTTTGTTACTGATGATGTGAACTTTTGCAGATGTGTATTGGTTGGACATGAACATATGCTTGCATCTTGATATTAAGTTCCAGGACTTTGTAAACATGCATTCCACATTGACATAGCATGACTTCTGACTTGCAAACATCGCCATTCTGGCAGCAAGACAAAAACACATCTGCTCATAGATACGCAGCTTTTAAAGCCATAGATCCAGTGCTAATGTTGGAAAGAGGAAGTCTCCTGCTTCAGAGCATTGCCAGCGTGGTTGCTGTGGACCCCTCCTGAGACCGAGGAGAGAATGGGATTAACTACTAAAGATGTTCCCCATTTTGAGAAGAAAGTATCTTGCATGATGGCTCACACATCCTTGGTTCAGTAGTAGAACCCCAGGTCTCAGCACAGGAAATGTAGACTTAGGGGCTCTGAAGAGGACTCATAATCTTTATTAGTAGGTTTCAATAAGTATTTCCAACTCCCTACACCACGTGATAGAGATGTTGTGATCTTCTAGCCATCTTTTTTTTTTCTTTATTTCTTTTTTGTGCTTTTTTTTAACCTGTGGATTGAACTCAGGGTCTTGTACATCAAGTACTCTACCACTTGAATCATGTGCCCAGCTCTTTTGTCTGTTTTGTTTTAGTTGTTGCTGAGATAGGGTGTCATTGACTTCCTGGCTATCTGGCCTCAAACCTACAGTCTTCCTGCCTCTGCCTCCTCAACAGCTGGAATTAGGTGTGTGTTACCACAGGCAGCTTCAAAAGCTTGGAGAAGATCCTTTTCTAGTGTACCTATCAGAACACAAGGAAAAATGGAGCTGAAATCTTTTCTTCTTTTACTGCCCAAACTGAAAGAATACAGTTCTTATTCTTAGCTCTCAGGAAAAGAAAAAGTCTGCACAAAATAGTGAAGGAAAAAAACGTAGGGGTTTGAGGAAAAGTAGCAATAGCTGTCAAATTTCAAAAAACACAGTCCTGGGAATGGGTCATTATCTACCCAAATCCATTGTGTTGAGATGCTTGAAAGGCATTGTCTCCAATACCATTTTTCTAACTTCGTCTTTCAATGCAGTTATTAAACACTCAATTTCCAACTCATTTCTGCTCTTCTGTTCAATTTGTCACCTGGTTCAAGAGCTATATGACAATCAATTTTGTCCCACTCTTTTCTGAAGCTCCTCACCTTGTAATGAAGTAATCAAAAGATTCAGGATTTTACCTTCAAGCATATTTCATTTTATATTTTAGATGAGTTTCAGGAAACTGCCTTGTATGCAGCATGACCTTAATAAATAATGGTTGGGTGGATGAGTGAACAGTAGCCTGAATCTGATTATTGCATATATGCACAAGGTGTTGGATACAGATCAAATCCTATTTGCAGCAGAGTGATTCTTAAAGGAAACTTAGGGTGGATGAATGCTTTTGAAAAGTGACGGGTTTTTGTTGCTGTTTGTTTGGTTCAGGAGAACTATTATTTCTTAATGTGTCCTCTTAAATCTCTCATTTTAAAATCATTTTAAATTATAAAATAAATTGCATTCTTGGATCACAGAATTCCCTCACACCTTACATTCAGGTATTTATGTTTCTGAACTCATGTGAGAAGAAGTTGCAAATGGCCACTCTTCCTTTGCTGTGACAATATACCTGACACAAACAACTTAAAAAGAGGAAAGGTTTACTTTGACTCATGGTTTTAGAGGTTTCATTCCATACTTTCTTGGCCCATGCTTTGTATATCGTGGTGGGGATACACAGAGGACTGACCACTCAAGGAAGCTGGAAGGAGAGAGGGAGGGGAAAAAAGAGAGAAAGAGAGGAGGAGGAGGAGGAGGAAGGAAGAGAGAAGGAGACAAAGAGAGACAAAAAAGGGAGGGAGAGAAATAAAAAGAGTTAGGGAGAAAATGAGGACGGGGTTCCTAATATCCTTTCAAGGACACACTTCCAATGACCTAACCTCCGCCCACTAGGCCCCACCTTCTAAAGGGTCACTACTCCCACCGACCCCCCCCCCCCCCCGGTGCCAGAGGCTAGAGATGAATCTTTACACACATGGGCCCTTAGGAGATATTCCAGGTCCAAACTAGAGTACCTCCTTACTCTTTCCTACTTCCATGTATACTTGCTAAAAACAGAAAGTTCTTTGGGTAACTAGAATGCAGCCTGCATGTTAAGAAGATAACAGCAGGGGCTGGGGATATAGCCTAGTGGCAAGAGTGCCTGCCTTGGATACACGAGGCCCTAGGTTCGATTCCCCAGCACCACATATACAGAAAACGGCCAGAAGCGGCGCTGTGGATCAAGTGGCAGAGTGCCAGCCTTGAGCGAGAAGAAGCCAGGGCCAGTGCTCAGGCCCTGAGGTCAAGGCCCAGGACTGGCCAAAAAAAAAAAAAAAAAGAAGATAACATCAACCTAATTGGGTTCCCTGGTATCTATAGGATTTTTTGAAATGGCATGCTGGTGCCTGCCATTCCTGTCATTTACTGATGATCTTATATCCCATTCAAGATCACCTGCTGCATTGAGTTGTCTCTTTCAACCCAGAGCCATCTTCCATAGTCTGGACATTTTCAAAGAATACAGGCCAGTCACTTGAGTTTCTCTCTGTTGGCATCTGTCTGATGTTTCCTCATGACTTCTGTACTCATGCATTCTAAGTACTGACAAAGAAGATTTCAGCCTGTGGAACCACATGCATGGAGAGTCCATTTCCTTAAAGGCATAGACATTTAGGTAAACACAAACCTCCCTCAACCCCAATGACATAATACAATTCAAGAATAAATTTAGGATTTATTTATTTTTTAAAATTACATTTTTATTAAATAGCTGCTGTTAGGGCTGACCTGAAAACTGGAGTAACAAAATGGAAGTTTTAGTGTTAAAATTATAACAGCTTCTAAACTCTGGTGATGACGCCATGCTAGAGCGCTGCGCCCCCACCCATGAGACTAGTTTCTTGTAGTTTGACATTTAAAAATGTAGGGAGCACTTGTTCACCTCTATACCTGGGTAACAATCATGGTAATGGACAGTAAAAAATGATCATAGTCATAGACCATAGAAATAACCATAATAGCAGTAGAAATGCCATGGTAACTGTTGGGTTAGTTTACTTATGATTGAGTACTGGATTGTTTTAGCCCGCTCAAGGTTGCTTAGTGGTAATGGGGAAACATGGTAGCAATTGTTAAAATAAAGTTGGTACTAGGTCAGCCTGACCACAAGATTCTGCTTCTGTAAATGGCTTGCTTAACCCATTTGTGACTTGCTCTACCCCCTTCATTAGCCCCCTGCATCAGTGCTTCATGACCACTTGTTGTCAATTCCTGATATCGAGGCCAGTTCCTGATATCAAAGCCAAAATAGATAACTGAAAGGGTAGATAGCCAATAGAAATAGGAGAAGACTTGTTTGCTAAATGCCATCCAATCAAGTATCTGCAAGTTGGAAATACCCTGCCCCTGTTGTAATCACAATAAAAACCGTGCCTATCTGAGAGTCGGGACTCTTAATCCAGATCCGCTGTGTCAGTGACGGTTGGGAGTCCAGGCTCGAGCTTGCAATACTCTCCTGCGTTTGCAGGAGTATTGGCTCCTTGGTGGTCTTTGGGGACCAGAAATCTAGGCATAACACTGCAACAAAGGGTTTCCATTCAACATGTCAATTAATGCTTACAATGTATCTTGGTTAGTGTCACCCCTTCCATTAATCTCCCTCCTCTTCCTCCCCACTGGTCCTCTCAAGTTACATATTAATCAGATGGCTATCATCCAGCACCAACCATCTTGTCCTGTCTCCACCCACAGCTTGCGAAATCTTTTTTTTTTTTTTTGCCAGTCCTGGGCCTCGAACTCAGGGCCTGAGCACTGTTCCTGGCTTCTTTTTGCTCAAGGCTAGCACTCTACCACTTGAGCAATAGCACCACTTGTGGCTTTTTCTATCTATGCAGTGCTGCGAAATCGACCCCAGGGCTTCATGTATGCAAGGCAGGCACTCTACCACTAGGCCATATTTCCAGCCGGGCTTCCAGAATCTTGAAACATCAGGTGCTGTAGAATCGACCCCAGGGCTTCATGTATGCAAGGCAGGCACTCTACCACTAGCCCATATTTCCAGCCCGGCTTCCGGAATTTTTAAACATCAGATTTCAAAACTCCCACATGAAAGTGGGTCTCTTCGGGTTTTGTCATTTTCTCTTTAAACTTCTTTTTTTTTTTCATTCCCAAAGATATTTGCATACATTTTCTCCAAAGCTTTATTTTTTTTTTTGGTCGTGTTTTAAGATAGGAACAATCACAAAGCACTCCAAATCTTGACTAAATAAACACGACGAGGTTCTAACAGTATCACTGAGGATCACTGTGGCCCATTTTTAATTCAGAAGACGCCAACCTCACGCTGGAAGAGGAATCCCCAAACCAGGGGGCACAGCACCCAGAGAGTCCTTGGCACTCCTCGAGTTCCTGAACCGGTCCTGCTTAGAAGGGTCAGAAGGAGCTACCCGTGGGTCCAGCCAGCCTCTTGGTGGCTGCTGAAGGTGCAGAGACATTTCCCGTTTTCCCTTCCCCTGGGGAATCCCGATCCACACTTCCGGGGACGCCGGTATCAGGTGAGCCCGGCGGCGGTGCCCTTGGGAGGCGCGCAGGTGCGCCACTTCGCCCTGGCCGCCGGCCCCGCCTCGCCCGGCGTGGGCGGGGACCCAGGTGCCGGCGCCCAGGTGCGCGGGGCACGGGGCGGCAGCTCCCCTCGGCACCCGACAGCGGGCATCGCAGCCGCAGCCGCAGTTCGCGGGCCGCCGAGCGAGCGGAGCGCCTCGGTGAGTTGGGGCAGCTCCTGACGCTCGGCCCTGCTTGCTCGGCAGCGGCCGCTCCGCCCACCCGCCCGCTCGCTCTCCGGGTTCCCTCAGTTCCGGGAGCCGACGGGCGCCGTGGGAGCGGACCCACCCTCCGTCGGGCGAGGAGCGTGGAAAGCCAAGACCAGCGGGGAGCGCCCTGGAGACCCCCGCGCGCCGCGCGCCCGGGCACCGTGCGACCCGCCGCGCCTCCCCGCGGTCCCGGGGCTGGGCTCTCGGCTGGCTGAGCCCCTGCGCTCGGGCTCCCAGGCGCATGCGGACAGTGGAGGCGACACGTCGTCCGGCCGTGGGGACACGGACTAGACTCCCTTCCTGCCCCCAAGAGGTGGCCGCTCCTCGGTTCCCGGGGCTTCTCCAAGCTCGGCCATGAATCTGGCGCAAGCTGGGCGGTAGGAGAAATTCCGGAGCTGGAGGGAGAGGGCGTCAACAATTTGGTTGCTAAGGTAATTGTAGTTGTGGCAAAATAAATAAAAATAAAAAATATATATATTCCCCCGTAAGACGTGATTGGGAGGGAGATGATGTGAGACAGCCCCGCACCCCTCGCGTCCCCCGCCCTTCGGAGGTGTTGATTTCATCTCGCGGGTGTGGGCGCGGGTCCGTTTCAGATGCGTGACAGGTGCGGGTGCTTGCCTGCAGCTGGGACCGCCGGTGGAGGGGATCTTACATAATAAGGCTTGGGGCCAGCTGGCGAGCGGACTTGGGTGGGATGGGCGCAGGTCTGAAGAGGGATCGCTCCTGGCTTGGGGTGTGACGCGCTCTCCGCCAGGGACACCCGAGCCCAGGTGCTTGGAAGCGCTTCCCAGGCACCCGCCCAGCTTCGCCACTGCAGGTACAGCCCGCGCACCGCACCCTTAGACGTGCCCGGAACTTTTTCTCAGACAGCGAGGTTGGGTGGTGAGGCCCGGAAGGCAGGAGCGGGGTGGTGAGCTTTGATTTACTTTGGGGTGTGTGGGGTGTGCATCATGCTTAGGAAAGGAAACCCAAAGCATCTTAGGAGAGGATGAGTGATGGACGGGTTAAGTGTGCAGACCGCGTTCCACAGTCGCTGTCAGGCGGGGTGGAAAGTGGCTCAGTGAGAGCCGGGAAGTGACCCAGAAAATTAAATTTTGTTCAGAATGAAAGCTGCTGTACTTAATTTAATGCAAAAAAAAAAGGCTGATAGAGTGGGGACGTTACTTTCTCTCGTGGAAGACAAGTGGCATTTTTCTACGGCACACTGAATTTACTTGGGGTCTTTTTCTTGGCTTGGAATTGTTCTCCCTGCATGTGTTATGCTTAGGAGTTGGAAAGACTGGAAACTTCTGATCAATATCTTGGTGCAGCCCCCAGGTAAAACTACAAAAACAAAAAAAAATCAGGGTGAGGTGAAATCCAATAACAGAACCTTTTCTCACCCAAGAGAATGAAAAAATGGAAGGATAAGAATTGAGTTGGGAAAGAATCAGGAGGGTCATACACAATGGCCACAAGTTCGTGTGTGTGTCAGGTGTGGGGGGTGGGTTCTGTCCAAAATTGTCAGACTGGAGGAAAATCCTAAGTTTAGCTTGATATGTACACAACTAGGCTCTTGTAGAACCATTTGCACAGATGGGTAATTTCATGGCATCCGAACTGGGCTATTGGTGGGAAACTTTCTGTGAGTTGTATGTTCTTTATTCTAATTCTGAATTTATTGGTTTTGCAATGGGTATAGGTTTATCTTGTGGAAGAGTGTAGAGGAAACTGGAGACTTGGACAGACAGCCTTGTAAACTAAAGCATACGTGATAAACTGGCAAAGCCAGTATAAATAAATACTTCCTGAGTTCTCTGATACTACTATTAAGCTAAAGTGTTGTATAAATGTGGTGATCTCATGTACTATTAACTACTTCAAGACAGTCTTCCTAATAAGTCATCCTTTCCAGAAAGAGCCTGCAGATTCTAGAAGTGTCAGGTCCTGGTAAAGGAGACAGTCAGTGTTTGGTGATGTTTCTTTTGAGGTCATTGGAGTGATTCTTGTTTCCCATAAAATTTTTTTCAATTAATATTCACTGAATTTCTGCTGTTTTGATAAAGCAATGCTAGTTTCTCATGGAAGCAATCAAGGCCTTCTTCAATATACCATTATCACCAATGTTTTTGTAGCAGAAATATTATTTTCAGTGTGACCTGCTTCTGTACTTAGATTTTATTTGTGGAATAAGATCTCCAACATAAAGATTTTTTTTCAAATTTTTATTATCAAACTGATGTACAGAGAGGTTACAGTTTCATACGTTAGGCATTGGATACATTTCTTGTACTCTTTGTTACCTTGTCCCTCATACCCCCTCCCTCCTCCCCCTTTCACTTCCCCCCCAAGGTGTTCAGTTCACTTACACCAAATAGTTTTGCAAGTATTGCTTTTGTAGTTGATTCTCTTTTTTTACCCTGTGTCTCTCAAATTTGGTATTCCCTTTGAATTTCCTGCTTCCAATACCAGTAAACACGGTTTCCAATATATTCAGATAAGATTACAGAGATAGTGTAGGTACAACCACAGGAAGGTGATACAAGAACATCATCAATGATAGAAACTACACATACACATAGGACGTTGAAAGTAGTTACAACTGTGATATAACAATCGTTTCCATAACATGGAGTTCATTTCACTTAGCATCATCTTATGTGTTCATAAGGGTATAGCTATTGGGCCTTGTGATGCTCTGCTATGACTTGCCTAAACCTGTACTAATTATTCCCAATAAGGGAGGCCATAGAGTCCATGTTTCTTTGGGTCTGGCTCACTTCACTTAGTATAACTTTTTCCAAGTCCTTCCATTTCCTTACAAATGGAACAATGTCATTCTTTCTGATAGAGGCATAAAATTCCATTGTGTATATGTACCACATTTTCCTGATCCATTTGTCTATGGAGGGGCATCTGGGATGGTTCCAGATTCTCGCTATGACAAATTGTGCTGCGATGAACATTGTTGTGCTGGTGGCATTACTGTGATTTTGTTTGTGGTCTTGTGGATAGATACCCAAAAGTGGGGCTGCTGGGTCATAGGGGAGTTCTATATTTAGCCTTCTGAGGAATCTCCATACTGCTTGCCAGAGTGGCTGAACCAGTTTACATTCCCACCAACAATGAAGTAGGGTTCCCTTTTGGCCACATCCCCTCCAAAATTGTTATTATTAGTTTTCTTGATATATGACATTCTTGTTGGGGTGAGATGGAATCTCAATGTTGTTTTGATTTGCATTTCATTTATGGCCAGTGATGTAGAACATTTTTTCATATGTCTCTTGGCCATTCTCATTTCCTCATCAGAGAAGTTTCTTTGTAAGTCTTTAGCCCACTTGATGAGGGGGCTATTGGTTTTTTGCAGTTTTGTTTTGGAAGAAGGTAACTTTTTTAGTTCTGCATATATTTTAGAGATGAGGCCTTTGTCTGTTGAATGTCCTGTAAAGATCTTCTCCCAATCTGTGGGCTTTCTGTTTATCTTGCGAGCTATGTCCTTTGCCTTGCAGAAGCTCTGCAATTTGATGCAGTCCCATTTGTCCAACCTTTCTTTGATTTGTAGACTTTCTGGGTCTTTGTTAAGGAAGTTCCGTCCTGCGCCAATGAGCCCAAGTGTTTCTCCTACTTCTTCCTTTAGTGTTTTCAGGGTGTCTGTTTTGATTTCGAGGTCTTTAATCCATTTGGAATTGATTTTGGTGCAGGGTGATATATAAGGATCTAGTTTTAGTTTGTTGCATGTGTTGAGCCAGTTTTGCCAGCACCACTTGTTAAAGGGGCTATCTTTCTTCCATACTATTGTTTTAGCTTCTTTATCAAAGATTAAGTAGGCGTAGTTCTGTGGGTTCAATTCTGGGTCTTCAATTCTGTTCCATTGGTCTTCAGGCCTGTTCCGGTGTCAATACCAAGCTGTTTTTATTACTATAGCTTTATAATACAGCTTGAAGTTGGGTATTGTAATTCCTCCAGCACTGTTCTTTCTGCTTAGGAGTGTTTTTGCTATTCTAGGTCTTTTATTGTTCCATATGAATTTCTGGATTGCTTCCTCTATTTCATTAAAGAATGGTGTTGGGATATTAATGGGTATTGCATTGAATTTGTAGATAGCTTTTGGCAATATTGCCATTTTGATTATATTAATCCTCCCAATCCAGGAGCATGGGAGGTTTTGCCATTTCCTTAGTTCTGACTTAATTTCATTTTTCAAGATTTTAAAGTTCTCATCAAAGATGTCTTTCACTTCTTTGGTTAAGGTTATTCCTAGGTATTTTATGTTTTGGGGGGCTATTGCAAAAGGAGTTGCTTTCCTGATTTCAGCCTCGGTCTTCGGGTTGTTAGCATAGAGAAAGGCCGTTGATTTTTGAAGGTTCATTTTATATCCTGCAACTTTGCCAAAGTTTTGGATAAGGTCTAGTAGCTTGGGGGTAGAGTCTATGGGATTCTTTAGGTATAGGATCATGTCATCTGCGAAAAGAGAAAGTTTAACTTCATCTTTTCCTATTTGGATCCCCTTTATATTTTCTTCTTGCCTAATTGCTCTGGCTAGGAATTCTAGTACTATGTTGAAGAGCAGGGGAGAGAGTGGACATCCCTGCCTTTTTCCTGATTTTAAAGGGAATGGCTTTAGTTTTTCACCATTTAGAGTTATGCTTGCTGTTGGTTTGTCATAAACTGCCTTGATTATATTCAGGAATGTTCCCTGGAATCCATGTTTTTCCAGGGCTTTTAGCATAAATGGGTGCTGGATTTTATCGAACACTTTTTCTGCATCCAGAGATAAAACCATGTGGTTCTTTACCTTTCTCCGGTTGATATGGTGGATTACATTAATTGACTTGTGTATATTAAACCAACTTTGCATCCCTGGGATGAATCCAGTTTGATTGTGGTGTATGATTTTTTTGATGACCTGTTGAAGTTGATTGGCCAGAATTTTGTTGAGAATTTTTGCATCTATGTTCATCAGGGAGATTGGTCTCTGCCTGGTTTTTGGATGAGGGTTATACTGGCTTCATAAAATGAGTCTGGTAGTCAACGTTCTCTTTCAATTTCATTGAAGAGTTTGAGAAATATTGGAGTGAGTTCTGTTTTGAAGTCCTTGTAGAATTCTACAGTGAATCCGTCTGGACCTGGGCTTTTCTTGGATGGGAGATCATTTATTGCCGTTTCTATTTCAATACTGGATATGGGTCTGTTTAGAAGGTTTAAATCTTCATGGTTGAGTTTGGAGGTATCAATTTTTTCTTGGAAATCATCCATTTCTTCAAAGTTCTCGAATTTGTTGGCATAAAGGTTTGCAAAATAGTCCTTTATTATTTTCTGAATTTCGGTTATTTCTGTGGTGATGCTGTTTCATCTCTTATCTTGTTTATTTGAGTGTGCTGCCTTCGTTTTTTGCTCAGGTTTGCCAGGGGTTTGTTTATTTTGTTGATTTTTTCAAAGAACCAACTCTTTGTTTTGTTGATTCTTTCGATTTTTTTTCGTCTCTAATTGATTTAATTCTGATTTGATTTTAATTATTTGCTTCCATCTTTTGACTTGGGGTTTGGATTGCTGTTCTTTCTCCAGAAAATTAAGGTGCTTCCTTAAGTTACTGAGTTGCTGTTTCTCCAGTTTGTTGATGTATGTACTCATAGATATAAATTTTCCTCTGAGTACTGCCTTTGCTGTGTCCCAAAGGCGCTGGTACTTTGTGTCCTCAACTTGGTTGAAGTCCATAAACATTTGAATTTCCGTTTTAATTTCTTCAATGACCCACTGATGGTTCAGCAGTGTGTTCTTTAGTCTCCATCAATTGTGGGATTTTCTGTGGTGGCTGTTTGAGTTGAGCTCTAATTTTATTCCATTGTGGTCTGAGAGAATACAGGGAATGATTTTGATACTTCTGAATTTGTACGGATTTTCTTTGTGCCCTAAGATGTGATCTATTTTGGGGAATGTTTCATGTGCTGCCGAAAAGAATGTGTATTCTGTCCTTGCTGGGTGGAATATTCTGTAGATGTCGATTAAGTCTAGTTGGTCTATGCAATTGTTTACTTCTGTGGTTTCTTTGTTCAGTTTTTGGCGTGTTGATCTGTCCAGAGGTGATAGTGGAGTGTTAAAGTCCCCAACTATCAATGTGTTTGGGTCTATGAATGTTTTTGTGCCAGTAGTGTTTGTTTGATGAAGTTGGGTGCTCCTGCATTCGGTGTGTAGATATTTAGGATGGTTATTTCTTCCTGTTGGAGAGATCCTTTTACTAGTATGTAGTATCCTTCTTTGTCTCTTCTTACCGTTTTTAATTTGAAGTCAATTTTGTCTGATACTAGGATTGCAACTCCAGCCTGCTTATGGGGGCCATTTGCTTGATAGATTTGCTTCCAGCCTTTCACTTTTAGAAGATGTTTACTTTTGCTGGATAGATGTGTCTCTTGGAGGCAGCAGAAAGATGGATCTTGATTTTTGATCCAACTTATGAGCCTATGTCGTTTGATTGGAGAATTAAGTCCATTAATGTTGACAGATAGGATTGAGAGATGATCGTTTGTTCCTTTCATTATCACTATCTTGTTTAAAGCAGTGTCTTCCCATTTCTTGATCTAGTGTGTACTAATTAGGATTCATTTCTCTGTCTGTGTTGGGATCTTGATCATTTTCCCTGTATAATACATCTTTAAGGATTTTGTGTAAGGCTGTTTTGGTGGAGATATATTGTTTCAGTTTTTCCTTATTGTGGAAGACTTTTATTTGATCTTCGGCTATGAAGGAGAGTTTGGCTGGGTACAGAATTCTTGGTTGGTAGTTATTTTTATTTAGAGTTTGGTATACTTCATTCCAGGCTCTCCTTGCTTTCATGGTCTCTGCTGAGAAGTCTGGGGTAATTCTGATTGCTTTTCCTTTATATGTGATTGTTTTCTTTGCCCTAACACCTTTGAGTATTTTTTCCTTGCACTCTGCTGAAGCTGTTTTGATCACAATGTGTCGCTGGAATGTCCTATTCTGGTCTGGTCGATTTGGGGTTCTAAATGCTTCTTGTATCTGTATAGGCCTTTCCTTCTGGATGTTTGGGAAGTTCTCAGCTAATATTCTGTTAAATAGGTTGCCTATCCCATTAACCTCTTTCTCCAAGTTTTCCTCAATACCTATTATCCTTAAATTGGGCTTCCTGATCATGTCTTGAATCTCCTGTAGCGATCTGTTTTTTTGCTTGGACTGGATTTGTATTGATTTTTTAATCTTTCTCCATAGAATCTAAGGAATCTTCAGCTCCTGAGATTCGATCCTCTGCTTCAGTTAGTCGGGACTGTAGGCTAGCTACTTGATTTCGAATCTCTTTTCCTTCTGACTGGTCTTTCCTGATGATTTCCATGTCATTTCTTAGGTCCTGTATGGACTTCTTTACTTCATTAACTTCATTCTTTGGTTTTGAGTGTTGTCTCTCAAATCTTTAAGTTGGGTAGCTATCTTTTCATTTGACTCTTGAAGCTCATTTATCTTTCTATTTGTGGATGCCATGAAATTCTCCATTAATTTTTGCTTTGCCTCCTCAGGTTCTAACATAATTGACTGAAGAGATTCAAACTTTTCATTTATCATGTTTATCAGTAGACTTTCTAGAGCATTTTGGGCATTTTCTTCTATGTTTTTGATTGACTGCTCTGCTTCCTGCTTGTTTTGAGTGGGGGATAAGACTTCATTGTTTGCCATCTTTCTTGTGTTTCTTCTGCCCATTTGAATTGGGAATGCCAGTCTACCAGCACCTGTGAGCACCGTTTAAGACCCAAAGCAGCCCTTACCACACACTGTTGTGTAAATCTTACAATTTCACAATTATATACAGATAACTTGTATACCTGTCTATAAAGTTAGATTTGGTGTTCCTAAAGAATACAATTTCAATATAACAACCGATCCTGGGCAGTGTATTCAGTAGTTACTTATTTACTGTTACAACCCTATATGCAATTCCTGTTTTTATATTAAGTTCTTTTAGGACTGGCTTTCTCTATGAACCCCTTTGATTCACTCGTATTAAGCTGGGATACCCTCTATCCAATAACCAGGAGTCAATGGAACCTGGAGTTCCAGGCAGTAAGTCAGGAGGGTAAGTTGGAGGTAGTAAAGAGAATAGAGCAAAATGTATTGGGGGTGGTGGTGGTGATTTTGGTTTAGTTTCAGTGACGTGGAAATGTGGAGAAGAGTAGAATCAGTAGAAATAACAAGGTTAAAATGACAGACACTGGAGGGTTAGCAGAAAAGAGTGGAGGTGTTTTTCAGAGGAAAGTAATTTTTAAAGGAAGGGAACACAACGAGAGAAATAAAGTAGAAATACTGGAAGACAGATACACAAAACAGAAAAATTATTTAAAAAAGAAGAAAAAGTAAATAAAAAGGAAAATAACAGAAAAGGAACAACCCAAACAAATAAACAAACACAAAAAAACTTGATAAAACAAACCAGTAAAAATGGAAAACAAACAAACAAATAAAAAACAAAGAAAAAAAACAACCAATGATGTTTCAGAGGTGAAAAAATTAAAAAGAAAATTTTAAAAAAAGTTTTAAAAAAAAGTTTGAAAAGAAAAAGAAAAAAAAAAAAAGGAGTCCTCCTTGTTTGGGTGGTTTCTCCCCAGTCTCTGGTTTCCCTGCAATGGTCTGCAGTCTATTTTCCTGATTGCCTGGTTTGACTTGATTTCAGTTGGCAAGGGGTGGATCTGTTCTGACCCTTCTCCCCTCTTGGTGCAATCCTGGGTCTCTGAGGTTCGCACAGCTTGCAGGCAGGCCTTGGGTGTCCTCTGTAGATGGGGACATGAGCAGTCTCAGGAACTGTGGCTCCTCTGTCCACTTTGGGGTCGCTGCCTTTGATGCCTGCACTTGACTAGGCTGTGAACTCAGCAGGGCAGGGTGCCTCTGGCCTATTTTGCTCGACTGAGAGTTGCTGGCCTGAGGGAGCCGGCCTCCTTGTCATAGGTGGGTATGGAATGCAGCTCCGTTTTGGACTGGGAATTAGCTTCATCTGTGATGGGCCCGTTTAGCTGTCCCAGGAACTGTTTGTTCCTCCCTCTGGTGTTTCCGTGCCCCCGGTAGCTGCTCACAGCTTTTGCTTTAAATTTAGAAATTCCGGTGGGCAGGGCGGGGCACCTCTGGCTAAGCTGTGGCCCAGGACTCGCCTCCCACCAAGGCAGGGGGCATTCTTCTGGGCGGAGCTGGTTCTCACTGATTTCGCCCCTCCTGCCCTTTTCAAAGATGGCTTTTTTGACCTCACTTTCCCCAGGCCCGCTTCAGTTCCAATCTGGTCTGACCCTATGCCAGTGGCAAAGATGGCGCTTTGCTCTGGCGGTGGGACAGGGATGCCTTCCAGAAGCTGGTCTGTGGGCACGAGTGAGAATATCTTTTGTGGGGTACTCACGTTGTCTCTGTGATGTCAGGTCGTCCGTGCTTAGCTGCCATCTGGAGGATTTCTCGCTTTAGCTGCGCGGAGTGCGGGTTGATGTGCTGGGCGCTGTGCTGGTGCCGGCACTGGCGCGTCGAAGGGATGCCGCCCGGAACTCAAATCTGTGTTTTCAGACCAGCAAAGTCGATTTTTCCTTCCTGGTCAGAATCCCTGTACTGTGAGAACTTACTTTGGCTGTCTTTCTAGGAGTAAAAGTTTCTATGGGGTGAGAAAACTATGATATCGGAGGAAGCTCCACTAGGGCTCTGCTTCTCCTCTGCCGTCTTCCTCGGGAACCCCCAACATAAAGATTTTTTTTTTTTTTTGGCCAGTCCTGGGCCTTGGACTCAGGGCCTGAGCACTGTCCCTGGCTTTTTCCCGCTCAAGGCTAGCACTCTGCCACTTGAGCCACAGCGCCGCTTCTGGCCGTTTTCTGTATATGTGGTGCTGGGGAACCGAACCTAGGGTTTCATGTATCCGAGGCAGGCACTCTTGCCACTAGGCTATATCCCCAGCCCTAAAGATTTTTTTTTTTAATTTTTATTATAAAACTGATGTACAGAGAGGTTACAGTTTCACACGTTAGGCATTGGATACATTTCTTGTACTGTTTGTTACCTTGTCCCTCATACCCCCCTCCCCCCTCCCCCTGTCCCCCCCTGAGGTGTTCAGTTCACTTACACCAAACAGTTTTGCAAGTATTGCTTTTGTTGTTGTTTCTCGTATTTTACACTTTGTTTCTCAATTTTGGTATTCCCTTTCAATTTCCTAATTCTAATACCAGTACACACTGTTTCCCATACACTCAGATAAGATTACAGAGATTGTGTAGATACAATCACAAGAAGGTGATACATGAACATCATCAATAGTAGAAACTACAGATACATACAACATAAAAAGTGAGCAAATATTGGGAAAAAAAAACAAAAAAAAAACCAAAATCAAAGTACTTTCGATAGTGGAATTTGCCAGTCATTTTGAATGTTTTGTTATCCTGCAGGGAAAACATTTTATGTGAAGGTAGGATCATTCTGTCTTCTCATTCTGATCTTTCCCCATGCATTTTATCCTCTGAACTTCTGACTTTGCCAGGCATGGCTGAACATTCTGTTTCGTGCCAGGGGTTAAACACCAGGGAGCTTTGAGTAAAGAGCTGTGTGTCACATAAACATTTTTTTTTTAATTTTTGAAAGGGATGCTTCTTCAAAGATCTCAATACTGGGATTAATTTTTCCTTCAGCCTCACAGCTTGTCTTAATTCTTAGTGCTTTGAACTTAGGGATGCATTTAACCTCTTCAGTTTTCAAGGCCAGCAGGAAGGAATGTATTTACTGAATTTCATCTTCATTATAACATATGGCCTGATATAAATAATTACTATACACACACTGTCCAGATGTATGGAAAGAAATAGAAATACAAAATAAACCTCCATGCTGAGTGACATGGATATAACATTTCCAAAATCAGTTTTATGCTTTTTGATTATAAAAGGTAACATTTATTTAGAACAATCTAGAAAAAAACCTCATGAAGATTATCTGTAATCCTCTAGAGCCAAGAGAACGTCTATTAATATTTCTTCAATTGACATCCCTCCAGATGTTTATTTGAATTCTATCTTCATTGTATTTTACCTTTCCCTGGTCTTCAGATCTTATAAATAGAACATGGATATATGTTGAAGGCTTGAGAAATGATTGCTACTTTACTAGATGATTTGATAGACCAGACTTAAATTTTAAACATTGTTACTTTCAAAGAAGTAGGCTCTTCATTTCTCTAATTGTCAAAAATGAATATTTGTACTTTGGGCTGGAATATGGATGGTCTCCCATTAGACTTAGGCAGCAAAGTGCCAAGGAAGTAGGAAAACACTGGCCATTCTGGGTGGGAGACCTGAGTTCTGGTTGCAACCATCAAGTACCCATGGGGCCTTTGGCAACTAGGCCTCTGTTTCCTCGAAGGAGAGATGACACTTTCAGGTTTAGCTCAAAACCCTCTGACTTATGTGTTGCCTTGACATTTGATGAGGATGATCCTTATTTGAAGAGGGATTATTCAAAGGGAGAGTTGGGGCTCAGCCCCAGAATTTGATTCACCCTGCCTGCAGTTGGCTTGAGAATTTACATTTCTAATAATCCCCTAGGTGCAGCCCCCTCTGCTGCTCTGCTACCCACCTGAAAAGTACAGAGTAAGCTCCTTGGGGCTAAAAACTCTTTCATTTTTTTGTTTTCTCATCCATCGACCTTGTTCCCAGCACTGTACCTGCCAATAGTTACTCAGGAACTGCTGGTTGGTTCAATCAATAGCTGTTTTATCCATGGAGAGAAACTTTTTCAACTAGTCGAGATCATCCAGATCATCCAGAATTTGGGCTCTTGAAGTTTGTAATAAGAGTTATCATTACTCATGAAACCCAATTCTTCAAACTGCAAAGAAAGCCAAAATTCTTGCAATTAAGCAATTAAAAATAAACATTAGACCTAGTGAGTTCCATGGAATGATTAGGAATACCTGCCTGAGACATTATACACCATGAAGCTTACTAACTGCTCCATAGTACCTTCCTGGGACTGTTAAGTGGCCACACATCTTCTGCCTCATACAGTTAACCCTTCATAGCTCTGGCTTCTGTTTCTGCCCACTCAACTCAACCACTGAAATACTTAGAAAAAATTGTGTCTGTACTGGGTACCTGCAAATTGAATATCTACGAACATTTACTTCGTATTACATAAGCTACAGATTATTTAAAGTGTACAAAAGAATGTGCGTAGGTTAGATGCAAAGGCTGTGTCATTTTGTTTTATTATTATCTTCAAGTAGTTGTACAGAGGAGTTGCCATTTCACAAAGCAGTTTGTGAATACAACGCATCTTGATCAATGTCACCCCTTTCAACATTCTCATCCAGCCCCGCAAATCCACCCCTCCCTCACTTTCCTTAATTTTGTGGGGGTATACATTGAATTCTTCACTGCATTTTCCCCCTTCTTCTCTTCATTGGTTTACCTATCTTCCTTTGATACCACCTTTCCCCATTCAAGTACCCACTTCCTGGTGTTTAGTTTGTTGAACTTACACTATTTGAGTTCTCCCTGAATCTACCATATTTCATTTAATGCATTTATATACACTTACATACCACTCAACACACTTATATGTTTATAAACCAAATCGAGCTCCCACATAAGGGAAAATTTGCAACCTTTGTCTCTCTGGACCTGACTTACTTCACTTAATGTAATGTTTTTCCAGGTCCTTCCATTTCTTTGCAAATGATACAATATCATTCTTTCTAATGGATGAGTAAAATTCATTGTATATGTCACATTTCCTTGCTCTATAAGGGATGTCATTATGTAGGAAAGACCGATTGGAGAGATGACTATATTCTATAAAAGGACAGTGGAAGTTTGCTAATAATCACTTCATTCACAAAACCAAAAGGTAAAAGAGGCAATGTTATCCCCTACCCACCCAAGCTCACCCATCAAAAGGCAGACCAATGTTCATTAGAGCCTATGAGAGAAACCACCATTTTATGATTGAGGAAACTAAAACTCAGAGAAACAAAGTAACTGGAGTAAGTACTCAGAGCTAGTATTAGCATCAGAATTCAGACCCAGACCCACCTGATTCTGAAGGGCAGTGCTCTTCACTTCCTCCCCTGAACCCCCTGTGAGTAATGGCGAGTTAGATGTTGGGAATTCCAGCTGGCTGTGGTAGCTCACTTAGAACTTTCCCTTCTCTTTGGGTGGCTACTTATTGAACAGAAAATCAATCCTTTCCTTCTACTTAGGTGTTAGAAACATAGGGTACACCTATGTTTTATACATGGAACCACTAAAAAAGGTAAATGTGAACAAATTAGGTGCACCTTTAACTGTGGCTCTTAAAGTTAGCGGTGGCAGAGACTATCATGATTTCTCTAAAATGCTTTGGAAAAATCATCAAAGGAGGAATCCGCTTTTCAGTTTGGGCATGGTCATGTTTCCTTATTCTCTAGTAACTTCCCTCCCCAGGAGGCTCTTCTTATCTAAGTGGAGCATGCTGAGATGGGTCTCTTGCGAGAATGTGAACTAGCCTGGAGTCTTTGGAAGTCCTCAAGATACCTATAGTACACTCACTGAGATCCTGCTAGCTCACAACCCTCATAGACTCCTATTATTCTTAAAGAAGCACCAAAAACCCTATTAATGTGTTTCTGAATCTCACATTCTCATCTCCAAAATAAGAATAAAAGTGAATTCTGAAGTATGTGAGATTGAAGACAGGAGATCAGCTGTAGCATAGAGGCAGAAGCAGCTTGAGGAGATGCAACAGTCCAGATGGGACTGTTTTCTAATAATTTTTTTCTGAAAAGAACATATTTAAAGGTAATGTTTCCTTGTTGTTTGTCTTGTTCCTGAAGACTTGCTATATCAGTCTGGCATGTGGGGGACTGACTCTCTAATCTCTGACATTGAGATTTGAAGAAACATGTAGAGAGCAAGTAGACCAAATGTCTTGGTAGAATAGGACACCATAGGGTAGACCTCTTTTGTGAAAGACAAGGGTGCCATCTTTGCCTTGAGCCTAATGGCTGTTTATCACCAGTGTAAAGAGAAATGAAACACTGTTAGTGCTTTTATATTGGTACCTGTTAAGCCAGTTATGCCCCACACCTGGAACTGGCCTATGTTTGTTTTTTCTCTAGAATTATAGGTATTTCTTACAGTGCCGGGCACTTAGTAGGAGTCTAGTTAATGTGACTAAGTTTTTGACTAGCAGTGGTAGGTGCAATCAATGGGAGGAGGCATAGGTATGGTTGCCTAGGTGGTTTGAGAAGCATGTGCAGATTAGCTCAGATGTGGGTGCAAGGTGGAAATGTTATAGCCCTCAGCTTCTTGCCTGCTAGACCTACTTCTGATCTATGACAAGGTGAGAGTCTAGTGTCTAAGTATATGTGTTTGTCTCCTTTGATGGGCTATAGATGTTTGTTTGCTTTGTTATGGGCCTTGATTTTATCTCCATCTTCAGCATGAGGTCACTACATAGTGAATGCTTCATTAAAAGAGTTAACCAAACAGAATAGTGTCCCCAAACTGTGGATCTGTCAGAGTGGTGTGCTCTTCTTACAAAGTAAGGATCAACTTCAGTAAAGATTTCTGTAGATCAAAGCCTTTAACAGCTGAGGGCTGGGGATATAGCCTAGTGGCAAGAGTGCCTGCCTCAGATACACGAGGCCCTAGGTTCGATTCCCCAGCAACACATATACAGAAAACGGCCAGAAGCAGCGCTGTGGCTCAAGTGGCCTTGAGCGGGAAGAAGCCAGGGACAGTGCTCAGGCCCTGAGTCCAAGGCCCAGGACTGGCCAAAAAAAAAAAAAAAACAACAACAACAACAACAAAGAAAACAAAGCCTTTAACAGCTGAGAGGTTGTATTACTTCCATGAGAAAGTATTGAAACAGGAAAATAAGATTTGCAACTAATGGAGAAACTGAAAAAGAGATTTGCCACTTGCTCTTAATGTCAGAGAACTATCAAGTGGTGAAACCCAGAATTAAGCATATAGGAACAAAATTCTCTCACACACACATGCACACATACATGTGAGAAGTTTTGTCATGTTATGTTGCCCATGCTAGTCTTGAACTCTGGGATGCAAGTCTCACAGTATCAAGAAGTATAGACATTTGCTACTAGGCCTGGCTTAAACTCACACCTTATCTGCCTCCAAAGTCTTGAGTTGTTTGCCATACACCATATGGGGAGTAACAGACACCCAACCCTTGAGATAGTTTTGATCCTCTTGGAATGATGATAAAGATAAGTAGAAAATCAATGTTAAAGGATATTAAATAAGTATCTGGAAAAATTTCCTGGAAGTTTATGTCATGTTATATTTTGTAGCAAAGAATAATAAAGGCAAGAAACAATGTACAATTCAGTTAAGAATTAGAGAGATTGTCTTACCATGAGATGTGAAGAGACGGGCTTTGGGAAATGGGAAGAAATTTTATAGGTGAGGAGAGAAGTAACAGCAAGATTTTTTTCTTTTGATAGGAAAGGTTGACAGTGGTTGATATTAAATTCATTAATGTTTACTTTTAAAGTAAGTACTAATCTAATGGGATAAGGATGGAGCTCAGTGATAGGTTCTCATATTTACTTTGCACAAGATTCTGGGTTTAGTCCCCAGCAAACATACACAGACACACAGACAGGCAGGCAGACAGACAGACACACAGACACACAGACACACACACACACACACACACACACAGAGAGAGAGAGAGAGAGAGAGAGAGAAAACCAAACAAAAGCAAAATAACTAAAGCCTTCATTATCAAAGTCATTCTAGACCAGTTTAGCAAAAATGGTGGCTCTGGGGTTGGAGCCATGGCTAGGTGGTAGAGTACCAGCCTATAGGGGAAGCATCAGATACCAAGTGTGAGTCCTAGAGTTACAAAAGAAAAATGGTAGCTGTAGCTCATGATTCTACTCATTGTCTTTGATTGTCTCCTGTTACTACTTTTCTTCATATGCTGTTGTACTGTATGTATTCATGTGGACACTTCCCTTAACATATATGTTTCAGGGAGCGAGGACTCTATCCTATCCCCTGTTCTAACTTCAGCATCTGTGGCATTCTGGTTCATAGTACTTAACCATGACTTGCATTTACTGTGGAATAAACTCCATAAGGAGACAGCCTTAGTAAGTGAGTTGCAATCTCAAGCACTTAGAGGGACTGATTGGATAAAACAAAGGAAACAAGTTGTAGATGGTATCTGGGAGTGGGCTTTAGGTCTGGGAAGGTTGGGAAAAAGAGAAGACCAGGCTAAAGTTCAGGGTATGGGCTGCTCCAAAAGTCCTGTCATTGTCCTGCTTGTAAACTATTTTAAATCACAAACTAATTCCAATTAAGAAGAAATCATATAGTTTCACATGGCACAATCCAAGAGAAACATTTGTCTGAATTGTTCCTTTTGTGTACCTGTGATGGCCAGTCTTACCTGTTTGTGATCTCTCTAGTAAAAAAGACAGCAACTTAAAAAAAAATCCCACCCAAAACATGCAGTGTATTTTCTCTTAAACTGCTATGTAAGTGCTACTGTGTTCAGATTCCAAACCAAGCAGGAAGATGGTCATTATTCTGCTGACCATACATCCTAATTCAAAGACTGATTCAGCAGCTACATCGAAATAGAAAGGACACATTCACAAAGAAGAAATATATTGATTGTATTTTAGACTTTTTAGGGGAAGGCCTCTTCATTTTTAGTGCAACAGGTAGTTGTAGGGGAAGGCTGCTGGCTTCTGTCTATGTGCAGGAGTCTGGCTCACAGGACAAAGCAGATGAACACTGTTGGTCTGATTCTCGCCTCACCTCTGCAGAACAGGGCTGGGAAACCTTTGGTTTACAGGGAGTTACAGGATAGAGGGCGCTAGAAGCCTTCTTGGGAGCAGCAGTCATCTCTGCTAGGTGTACCAGTTCCCTTCTCTATTTCAGTTACACCAAGGTCTCTGCTGTTTCTCTTGACTTCTTGTTTGGATCAAGCTGTGAATCCCATAACCAGAGTTCCTTCTTGATTGATGATTAATCAGATATAGCTCCTAGGTTTAAGAAACGTAGAATTTTGTTGGGGAAAAAAAAACCCAGAATGTGATATGTAAGGGGTACAAAAGTGCAATGGAGAGCTACATCCAGGCAGAGAGCTTTCACTGAAAATTGGACATGCATGTTGACTATTGAGGACTGGAGGGTTTGAGGCCTGGAGGGATGGGACCAACCACCCAGGTGGCAAGGCACAGGGGTGTGTGCCCAAGGCATTTCAGTATAAATAAAAGGATAGAAGAGATCAAGTACAAGGAGAGTGCAGGGAATATGTAATACCCTTTGCCGAGAGTTGGGTTGTTGAAAAAAAAATCTTTCTGGTAGAAGTCTGCATTGATGAACTTAAAAATGTGTGAAACAGGGCTGGGGATATGGCCTAGTGGCAAGAGAGCTTGCCTCATATACATGAGTCCCTGGGTTTGATTCCCCAGCACCACATATACAGAAAACGGCCAGAAGTGGCGCTGTGGCTCAAGTGGCAGAGTGCTAGCCTTGAGCAAAAGGAAGCCAGGGACAGTGCTCAGGCCCTGAGTCCAAGGCCCAAGACTGGCCAAAAAAAAAAAAAAAAAAAGTGTGAAACAGGGACAAGGGAAACCTTAGTTGTTAGCAAAAGTGTTTCTGTGTGTGTATATATATATGTATATATATATATATATATATATATATATATATATATATATATATATATATAACCAAATATATAAACTAAATGTATATATTTATATATAAAACAAAACCCAAACATATAAAAAAGTATTAATATATAAAAGCCCAAACATATAAATAAATTTAAAAATTGGTTTTTATTTTGTGTGGGGCTTGAACTCAGTGTCTGGGTGACGTCCTTGAGGGTTTTTGTTTTTGTTTTGCTTTGCTCAAGGCTAGCAATCTACCTTGTGAGCCACAGCTCTACTTCTGACTTTTTAGTGGTTTAGTGGAGATATGAGTCTCATGGACTTTCCTGACTAGGCTGGATTTGAACCCTGATCCTCAGATGTCAGCCTCCTGAATAGCTAGGATTATAGCATGAGCCTCTAACACCCAGTCTACTTGTTATCTTTTCTGCTAGTAAAACGAGAATATAGAAGTGTACAGTGAGTGACATATTACTCACCTTATTTGATAACGGAAGTGTGCCAGTGAGTCTCCAGCTGCATCTTTCATTTTTCCAGCATCTTCCTCCCCAGCAGCGAAATGCTGTCATGAAGTTTTGTTCTATTTCAGTCCACACCCGGGCACATGGGAGGGTCCCTCTCTGTGTCAGGCTCTGTCCCAGCATTTGATGCCTTTCAAGCTCTCTCCATGAGAGAGGTTGACCACTGATGAAGTTTATCAGAACTTATTCTGCCTGGCTCATTAGGAAGTCCTCAGCATCATACCCCCATACGTTCAACACCACACCAAAGCACCTTGCTGTCAGTTCTAGGTTCTGATATTTTTTTAAAGGTGGGGAACAGTGGGCGATAGGCTTCCTTTAGCTTTCCAAAGCTCCTCTACAAAAGTCACTTTCCCTGCCTGCCATCTGCCAGCCACCCCTCCTCCACTTTCAAGCCTCAGTTTTTGATCTCCAGTTGCTTCTATTACAAATAATCCTTAACAGGAATGGCCAGTGGTCTATCAAAAATGTACTTAACAAGTCAGGCACTAGTGGCTCATGCCTGTAATCCTAGCTACTCAGGAGGCTGAGATCTGAGGATCATGGTTCAAAGCTAGCCCAGGCAGGAAAGTCTGTGAGATTCTTTATCTGCAATTAATTCCCCCAAAACTCCAGAAGTGGAGGTGTGGCTCAAGTGGTAGAGTGCTAAACTTGAGGAAAAAGAAGCTCAGAAACAGCTCCTAGGTCCTGGGTTCAAGCCCCAAGACTGGTACGCATGTCAATTAGGGTGGTTTAAGTTGAACTTTGGAAATTCTTGGCTGGGGAAGTTTTCTATGATTGAACTGGCTGTGTTGTTGCTACATGAAGATGACCAGTCATTGATCAGAATAGAAACACCAGCCCATGGGAGGAATTGAATTTCACAAATAAATAAAAATGGTGGTCGTAGTGACAGTGATTCAGGGCTCATTTAGATACAAGCCCCTTACTTTCAGCTTCCCCAAATCCAACAATAACCCAATTGAACTGAAGCAATATTCAAACCTTTCAAACAGTAAACAAATACATAAATACATCTATATGACCATATAGCTGAGAATTCAGGATAAGGCTAGATCCACGGACTTACGCAATATCGTCAGCACTCTCTTCCTTGACATCTGGGGCTTGAACTCAGGGCCTGGGCACTGTCCCTGAGTTTTTTTGCTCAGGGCTAGTGCTCTACCACTTGAGCCACAGCTCCACTTACAGCGTTTTTGGTAGTGAATTGGATATGAGAGTTTCATAAACTTTCCTGCCTAGAGTTTGCTTTGAACAGTTATCCTCATATCTCAGTAGCTAGGATTACTGGTGTGAGCCAATGGCCTAACCTATTCTTCATTTTTAGCCTGATTTCTAACAGTTATGTTCTTATTTTGGAAATATATACATTTCATTTAAGAGCACGTATATACATATATATGTACTCATTTTTGTCCTCCTGGCTTCTTATACACAACATTGTTAAACTCTCAGCCATATTGTGATATGTAGGAATGTTCATTCATTTTTACTGCTATGTAGTATTCTCTGTGGTGATATTTCACACACATTTATGTGTCTACTATTGGTGGAAATTTGGGGGCATTTATAATTCAGTCACATTTTGAATTTTGCTGCTGCAGACATTTTTGAATGTGCTTTATGGCACATATATGAATGCATTTGTGTTTGTTGTACACCTGACTGGATTCCTGAGATCTTCAATTATACATATGTTTAAGTGTAGTTGGCTTGTAGGAAGAGTTTTCCTAAGTGGTTGTACCAATATATAATATTATTCTTATCAATCAGGTAATTAGACATATTGGGATTTGTCTGTGTGTATTCTAGTCTATTTTATTTCCTATTTGTCTATTTTAATGCTGATGCTATGCCTTAATTGCTTGCACTTTGTAGTCGTCTTGTTGTCTTGTAGTGCATGTCCTTCAGCTTTGTTATAACGTAAGCATAGTTTGGTTATTCTTAGCCATTTGAATTACAGTATCAATTTTTACCCTTTTCTAATTGTGATTTCTATTTCTACTTAACTCTCTTCCTCCCTCCTTCCTTTCATCCCTCCCTTTGTTCCTTCTTTTCTCTCTTTCTCCAGTCCTGGGGCTTGAACTCAGGGTCTGAGTGCTATTCCTGAGCTCCTTTTGCTCAAGGCTAATGCTATACCACTTGAGCCACAACAACATTTCCAGCTTTTTCTTAAATTAATTGGAGATAAGAGTCTCACGAACTATCCTGCCCAGGCTGGCTTCAAACTGTGATTCTCAGCTCCCAGCTCCCCTGAGTAGCTAGGGTTATAGGTGTGAGCTGCTGGTACCCAGACCTATTTCTTATTCTTACCTGTTACATAGCCTAAGACTTCTAACATAAGGCTGAGTAGAAGTGGCAAAACCGTGCTTCCTTCTACATGTCTGGTCTGAATGGGAAACTTTCTTTTTGAGATTGTGTGTCGCTGTGTAGGTCAGGGTGGCCTACAGCTCCCAACTCTCCCCTTTCAGGCTCCCAAGTGCTGGGATTCAGGTGTGCATCCCAGTGGCAAAGTGTTAAAGTTTGGCTATGAGGTGTGATAGTTGCTTTAAGTATTTTTGTAAATGTCCTTTATCAGATTCAACACATCCAGGAAATTCTAAGGCCATTGCCATGAAGAGAGGTTGAATTTGACCAACTGCTTAAAGCAATAGCTAAATCCTGGAATTTCACATTCCCATTTTTCTGTTTTCTTTTGATTCTTGAACCATTATATCTTCACTGCTTCAGGAGGTTTTTTTTTCTTTTTATATTTTATCCAGATTTTGTAGGTGTTCTTGAGGGTTGATCTGCTGTAGGTAGATCCTTATGGTCAGAAATGGTGCATTCTAATTGGACTATTTTTGTACATGGAATGGTGTAAAACAATCTCCCAGAAATTGTTCAATTGTTATTTTCTTGACTGAGATTGAGTCTGGCTGGTGAGCTTTATGAACAGATTTTTCTTTTGTTAAGTTTTGCATCTGAAGAAGAGGAAAAGCCTATTGCTTTCATGCCAAGTGTGGCATAGTAGTCATTGAAGGGATGTACTCTGAGTTGGGTGAAATTGTTTAATTTTAAGGTATCTACATACTGATTTTACCTGCTTCCCCAAAGAAAGAAAACAATGAAATCCCAAGGAATAAAGCTGACATTATAGTTTTTTAAATCATAAGAAAAGAAAAAGCCAATGGTAATCTTTTTCTTCTTGGGTCCCCTGAGATCATGCCATCCTCTTCATCTCTTAGTCATCCCCTGTTGAGTATAAAAATTGGCAAGCCTCTCTGTCACTCCTCCTTCTTCTCGAACAGCCACACAATCTTTTTCTCATGTGAAATGAGAGAAGAATAAAGTGTGACTTCAGCAGGCCCCACAGGCAGTTGCATTTGAAACTATAACCTTGATTCCATACTTAAAATTGTGAAGAGAAGCATTTGAGATCTCCTGCCCCAGGTTCTGAGGCAGACTCTGTTGCTGACCCTCAAAGAGAGATTAGAGTACAACTGGGCCTTCTCTGACCTCAGGATCATCTTCTGAAAAATAAAGTGCTTGTGCTTACGCTAGAGGAATAAACTATTTTTAATGCAAAAGACTAAATAGTCAATACTTTGAGCTTGCAGTTATTCATTTCTGCTGTATTGCAAAAGCAAATTCATGACAAGGAAGTAAGTGAAAGGACATTGATTAAGTTTCATGGACACAAATTTGAATTTTGTAGAGTTTTCCTGTGTCATAAAATATGATTCTTCTAATATTTCTCAACCATCCAAAAACCATTTCCTTGACACAGACTATAGAGAAACAAACAACTTGCTAGTACCCCATAGACTTGAGTTTGTTGACCTTTGAACTAGTTGAATATCAAGAGTTTTTCCAGAGTTCTATTCGGCTTTGATGTGGAAGTCTTTTAAAAGTATTTTTCTGGCTGGGTACTGATGGCTCATGCCTATTATCTTAGCTACTCAGGAGGCTGAGATCTGAGAATCATAGTTCAAAGCCAGACTAAGCAAGTCCAGTCCATGAGACTCTTATTTCCAATTAACCAGTAAAAACCCAGAAGTGGAGCTGTGGCTCAAGTGGTAGAGCACTAACCTTGAGCACAAAAGCTCAGGGACAGTGCTCAGGCCCTGAGCTCAAGCTTCAGGACCATCACTCTCTCTCTCTCTCCTATATATACAATATGTTATACATAAATAATATATTATAAATATATATTTCTATCCAATGAACATTATTCAGAAGGGTCTATTTGTTTCTTTTAGATGGACTAACAATAAGAAAATGTAATATTTTTTTGAGGCAAGGTTTCACTATTATAAAGCTCAGAGTTGTCTGTCCTAGCCTCCTATGGACTAAAATTAGAAACACACTGCCAACCCTCCTGGCTAAAGATCTTTGTTTTACCTTTATTTCTTTTTTGATACTTGCTCTTTCTTTTTGTATATACAAGTGTCTGATTTGTGCAATCTTCCTTTGCCTGAAGAATTCTTTTGGCATTTTTTTACCCCCATGACAAATCTCCTAGTGATGAACTTCCTTGTTTTTAGCAAAATCTTCTGAGAATGTCTATTTTTTGCCATTTTTGAATGAGAATTTCACTAGATGTGGAATTCTCAGCAAAGTGTTTTCCTTTTCTTTCAACATTTTTAGTATTTCAAGCTGCACTTTTGCTTGTGTGGTGTTTGATGGGAAAGCCTTCAATTCCTATCCTCGTTATCTAGGTAAGGACCTGGTTTCCTTCAGAATTTCTCTCTCTCTCTCTCTCTCTCTCTCTCTCTCTCTCTCTGTGTGTGTGTGTGTGTGTGTTTTTTCAATTTGAATACAATGTGCCTGTGTTATTTTTCCTTTTTTTTCCACTTAATCTGATCAGTGTTTCTTAATTTTGCCGGACTTCTGCTGTATATGTTCTCTTCATATGTTTTGAAGTTTGAAAAGTTCCCAATCATTATTGATTCAAGTATTTTTCCCTCCTTTCTCTTTCATCTCTGGAACCCTGATTATACTTATATTAAAATCTTTTTATATTGTTCCACATTTTTAAACTTTCTGTTTTGTTTCCCCCTTCTCTCTCTCTCTTTCTCTCTCTCTCCCTCTCTCTCTCTCTTTCACACACACACACACACACACACACACACACACACACACACATCTGGGGATTTTCTTTTGACCTTGAAGCTCCTGATTTTTTTTTTTGACAATTTAGAGTGTGCAGAGCAGGCCAAGGGGAGTAGGCCTTATGTGTTACAATGATTTTGAGTTTTAGCATTTCCTTTGTAAAGGAGCTATTGTGTTTTGTTTTGTTTTGTTTTTTAAAATTTATTGTATCTGCTTTATTGCCAGTTAGCTTTTTTAATTAAAATCTTTAACATTATAAATAGAGTTCTTTAAAAATATTCTGTCTCTTAATGACATAGGTAACTCTAATATCTGTGGTATATCTGAGTCTCAGCTTGATAAATCCTGATCTCAGAATGTGTATTTCCTGCCTGTTGTTTTTCATTCAAAGCCATTCGTTATGTCCTGTGAAGTAGAAATTGGGGCAAATAGGCCTTTAGTAAGAGACTTTAGTCTGGTGAGGAGTTGGGCTGTGTTGAGTATTCTCTGGTGCTGCCTGTACAGGTCAAAGATTTTGAATTCTGCTAGTGTGTTTGTGTTTGGTCTCTGATTTTAGGTTTTCCTAAGTAGTCTTCGTTAAGGAGTTTGGTATTGGAAACCTTTTAGCTGTAATCTCCTGTTGGTGTGGTTATAGGGTCTAAGTGAGCAGGAATTTCCTGTAGCCATCTTTAAGAGCAAAGATGCAATCCTTTCCTTTTAGTAATGCAGCACCACTTTCCTGTATAAGAGAACAGAAAAATCAAGAACATGGCAGCATAGCTGAGCCTGTCTGAAAATGAGGGATGAAGGATTCGCTCTTTCCAGGTTTCCATTGCTTCAATCAGTTCCAAAATAAGCCACCAGCAAATACTAGGCACTAAGTAAGAAGAAAGTGATATTGCCAGTGCAGAAAGGACGAAAGGAAGGTTGGCTGGAAAACATTTTCTGCTTGATGGGTAGTGTTGACTATTGATTCAAAGTTTGTCGTCATGAACTTGAAATGCTGCTAGTCAGGATTGTTGCAGGACTACCTCTCTACTCTGGAGTGTTCATCTGCTTGGATGTGAACTTGGAGTTGGTGTGTGTTTGGGTTCCATCAGTGATAGAGCTCTGCCAGAACACCAAGACATGGGAAGGATTTGTGGGAGCAGAAGATCTTTGAAAAGGAGAGATTATGCCAGTGTGACTTTACAATGGAACCGTGGAGGGAAGTAAGTGAAGGTGGTGGGACAGGTGGCCACACGTAGTAAAGGTGATGGGAGAGTTGGCCACAGGTACTAAAGGCGATTGGAGAGGTGGCCACAGGTTGTAGGGTCCATGGGTTGAATGTCTCACTGAGTTTGCAATGAATGCAAGTAAGCTGGAAAGCTAGTAGGTGGGCACGGCGGTGAGTGGAGGGGTTGTGATGGAATTCAAGGTGAGAGAGTCAGATGACAGCTGAGGGGGAAATTGGTTCAGGCAGGGAAACCAAAGACCTGAGAAGCAACTTTTCCCATAAGTCTTTGACTCCGATGTTGAAGTCATGGAGACTAACGAAGGAGTTAGGGATGGAGAAGGAAACCTAAGAGCTTCTGTCTACTGGCAATGAAACCACTTCAGTAGGAGGGAGGAGGCCCACCACAGTGAGGGTAGGTGGAAAGATGATCTGTCACTAGAGCAGAGATTTGTGTAGGAACAAGCGAGGGAAAAATGGAGAGCTGAGAGAATGTCTGCCTCATTTCCTGGTCTGGAAAGAAAGAAAGTTTGGATTTGAGGACCAGGGGGATAGACTGTCTTAAAGGAGCATAGATTTCCACTGAAGTAGCAGGAGGTCTTGCTGAGATTGGAGGTGGAAGAACACAGCAGGCATGGTTATTTTGTCTACAGGAGAAGGACTCAAAGGTGGAGAGTGCAGGGAATTGGCCACGGGGCTGTGAGTGTGGATTTTGTGAATTCTGGTAAGAGGGTTCCTAGGTGAACCAGGACTTCTTGCAGCTATTATAGTGACTGAGAGTGCACAGCTTCCCGGGTCAAACAGGGGACCTGCTATATGGTGAACTTTCTGCTTCTCTCTCCTGCCTTAGTTTATAGGATCACTGTTTAACATAAAAGACATACACCAATTTTCTGTATACATAGCTTTGGGAGGCTAATTTGGTTAGGCTTTCAGGTAGCTGTGACAACCTGGGGTTGAATTTCTTTATGTGTTGCAAAGCATGTTGGTATGGAGAAGTCAACTTGGCTGATAAAAGTAGAATGAAGGAAACTCAGAATAGCTGAGACTCTACTATGCTCTGTGCCAAATACATTGTGTGAGCCATTTTGTAGAAATCAAGACTGACATGTTGGAAAGACTATAGCTGGGATTTTTAGTTCCTTACCAACTTTGGGTACGTGCCCTGTGTTCTCCAGCATTAATTTTCTCATCTGTAGGGTAAAAATATGATCAACCACCTGCTGTGGCTGATTCTGAAGCTGCCCAGGTGACTGTGATGAGCAGATAAAGCTGAGATCCACCTCCATGAGGTGAATAGTAGTATTTGTTCCATTTTGTTGATATAGCAAATGAAAACTACATGGGATGCTTATGATTATGCGGCGTTTAGATGGCATCCCCAGGATGGGGAGCTAGTCTCTGACTGGAAGACCCTTGCTTTCCGCATTTTGTTGAGTTGCTGGTTTAATACAGGGGAGCAAAGGGAGCCCGCGCTGGCCTGTTGGCCCACCACTTGACACATGGATGAGATGGAGGGATAAGGTGAGTGTAATCGAGGTCAGTGGTTTCCAAACCTGGCTATGTTTCCAGTTCACCGGAGAAGCATTTAGAGTCCCATCTCCAGGGACGGCCTGAGGCCAACTAGATCAGAATTTCTGGAGCATAGGAATCCAGAGTTTGTGTCTTGAGGTTTGTTCCCTAAGTGAGTCTGAGGCTGCTCATCAGACCAAGTCTTCATATCTGCTTCTGAGAACCATTTTTGGGGTTCTGGACACCCCCTTTCTCCCCCCACGGGGAGAATGGTAACCACAAACTCTATGAAAGAGCACCCAGCCTGGCCCTCCGCCAGCGGAAGGCCAAAGGCGTGCTCACATGGGCAAACGCTAAGTTGAGGACGGGTTGCTGAAGCTTCCCCTCCCCCCAGTCCCCCCCACATGTTACCGAGGGCGGAGGCGAAAAGGAAGGCATCAGGGACACGCTGCGGTGGTGGAATGCGTCTCAAAGACTTTAATATGGAAGGGCACTTATATAGAAGTAATGGCGGGAAAGAAAGGGGGCTGGCCAAAGGGTCAGTCATAGGCTAGGGGTCACGTTCATCAAGTGACATCACGAAACTTCCCTTTGTGGGCGGGACAATCCCATCATGGTGGCACACACGTGTTCACCTCCCAAGGGGTGGAGGTCAAAAGGTGGGAGGGGCTTCTATTGTCCCAAGGCTGGTGGAAGGGCAGTCTTTCCCAGGCCATAATAATCCCCAACATCTCCCCCTTTTTGTTTTTTTCAATAAGCAGGGGATGCTGTAAACACATGGCATGTGTGGGCATAAGGCAAATGCTGACATAAGATCTGTGGGGCCCCTTCCACAAAACTGGGGTGAGGGGTAGGTAAGGGTCCATCCATCTGGCTATGTCCAGAAGTCAGAATCCTCAGCTGGTTTCTGCCAAGTGCAGGAAGGTGCAGACAGCAGCCCTCTTTTGTTGGTGAGGTAGAAGCTGAAACTCTGGCATTCCCGGCAGTTCACAGTAGCTGATAACTCAAACATAAGTGATTAGTAAAACATTCTTTTATATAAACATTGAAGCCAAGGTGTTAAACCTTTGCATTTACCCTTTTAAACATTTCTATCATAAAACATTGGGGTTGAGTGTCAATACCCTCAGCTCCTATTTTCTTTCCAACGGGACTCCCCAAGTCTAGCAGCAGGGGGAGAGGAAAGGAAGAAGCATGGTGCAAAATTCCTTTGGTTTCTTTGTGTGACGCTGTAGGCAGTATTGCCACAGCAAAACATTGAGCCATGAGATGCTCAAGAAGGAATCTAGAAAGCAAACAAGGAAAGGAAGCTTGGTTGCTTCCTACCGTAGGCAGTCCTACTTTCCATGAGCCATGAGATGCTCAAGAAGGAATCTAGAAAGCAGACAAGGAAAGGAAGCTTGGTTGCCTCCTACCGTAGGCAGTCCTACTTTCCATATTTTCATGGGAGAGCAGAAGTCCAACATGGTCCTCCTTTTCCTGGAGAAAACAAGAAAACATTTCTCCAGAGTGGGTGCTCTGGGTTTAATTTTCCAATCTGGAAAAACACATATACTGTACTCCATCCCACACTGATTCGGGATGATTTAAAATTTCTGAATAATTAACGTAAGCATAACTAATCCTTAATTAATCCTAGGGAATCCTTAATTAATCCTGGGGAATACCTCCCCCTTTTGTTTTTTTTTTTAAATTATGACACCGGCGGCCACCAGGCAGGGAGTATGGATGGAGGTCTCGTCTTCTGTAGCTACTTCCTGCTGTCAAGGGGGCGACGTAAATCAAGGGCCCCTGGTCAGCCTGGCAGTCCGGTGTAGCTGGCAAAAAGTCCCCATCATTACCATGAGTATGGTCACTAGGGCCAGAGAGCGCTATGGTTTTCTCCAGCCCCCCCTGAGTCTTTGGGCATACCCAGAAGTTTCCAAGGTTGGTGCCTCCAGGGTTTAGGCCTGTGTTAGGGTGACGACTGTGAACGGCAAATTCCCCATTGGTGATCTCAGCAAGAGATGTTATTCTGTCAAAAGACACTTTTGAAAAGGTCTGGCAAAGTATCGACAAGTTCTCAGAGCTGGTTGGCATGAATGGCATAGAACACACCCTGGGCATAAGCCAGGAACAATTCCCTTTTGGAGCATAAACCCAATTGTAAAGTGAACGAGTAAGGAGAAACGACTGAAAGAAGTGGTTAATGATAGAAAACTGGTTTGGCATAGCCAGTCAGAGGCAAAATAAATAAATATATATATATATACACCTATATACAACTGGCAAAAAGGAAGAAAATGGACAGGAATTATATCTCTCGATTTCCCGGCTCTGATCCATTTTGAAAGGGTGAAACAAGGCATCTCCCTTTAGGATAATATGGCACCATTCTCCTCTCACTCCACTCCACCTTTCCGTCTCCTGGACTGGCTAAGTCCCAGGAATTTCAACGTTTGTGGCTGGAATTGCATTTTTCCATCCGCGTTTGAACTCGGGGCCTGAGCACTGTCCATGAGCACTTTCGCTCAAGGCTAGTGCTCTACCACTTGAGTCACGGTGCTGCTTCAGCCTTTTGCTCGCTCTCTGTGGTTGAGCTCTCAATCTGGCTCTTTGCTGTTAACTGGGAGGTGGGATTTTGGAGAGATTTTTTCCTTTTGCCCGGGCTGGCTTTGAACTATCCAGGGAGTCATAGTCCTACAAGCCCTTTTTATTCCCAATTGAGCAACAAGGAAAAAACACAACAGAGATAATCCATTTGTAACCCGTTGAGAACTGACCAAAAACTGCTTGTGAAGGTTTGGCTATAACACTTAGAAAACATGAGATTTACATGCCATCAACTTGAATCACGCCATTGAATCCCACTGGCAAGTGAAAGAGAACACAGATAAATGACAACCAAGGGCAAAGGGTTAAAGCATTGTGGAATCCTCAGTCTCGGAAGTGGCTGCGTCCCTCATCCCCATTTGGCAAGTTCCATGCCATGCGATGGGGAACTCGAGGCAAGGCTGTAGTGGCTTCTCTTGCTCACATCTTGCTCTGGGTTGCCTGCAAAATTTCTATATAGATTGGTTAGGGTGTTCAAAATTTTTCAGCACTTCTGGCTCTGGTATATCGATGCCTTTCTGGTTTAAGCAGGGTGAAAAGACTTTCTTAATCACAAAATCCAAAGACTTTCTTAATCCCAAAATTTTACCTGGTTAGCTGTGACCACTAACATAACTATGGTGATTTAACCTGGAGTAACTGTTAAGATGGAACTATTCACATCCTACTCAAGGCTCATAAATCATTCGAGCAGCTTCCAATGGGAGAGAGAGCAAAGAATCATTAGTAGTGAAACAAGGCAGTTTGGGAACAGAATGTGGTGGCATCTTCCTATATCCAGGAGCTGCCACCGTCCATGCGGCCAGAACATCTGTCCACCTGTATCCTATAAAGCAGTATATTAATCCTGGGTCAGGAAAGTTGAGGTTAATAGTCACATTTGTATGAAGCAATCTCAATTTCTTGATCTTGAGAGTTTATGAGAACACAGGAGAGAAAATGGGAAGGTAAAATCTTAATTTATGCCAAAGAGTTGTTAAGGCTACATGCACACTTAACTTTTAACACACTGAGTATAAAATAACATGCTGATTTTATACCATTGTGCTTTTACTACATGCTGCATATTTGAACCTTATGGAAACACACTAAATATAAAATAACATACTGGTGTACTTTTACCACATGTTGTATATTTGAACCTTATGGAAATTTTTATAGGCACCTTTATCTCCATCGAACACCGGGATGGAAACCTATTGTTATGCTTTTAAATCTTACCAACAACCACACTCGCGCGCGCACACACACACACACAAAAATACCTGAGCGCTCTTTAAAATTGCTTTGATTGGCCATTTAGATTTTCTGGAATTCCAGCGGCAAATGATATTAATTTGCCCATAATAGAACCACGTGGTTGAATAAAAAACAAAAGGGAAACCTGTTAATTACACACTCCCAACATAACAATTTTTAAATCGCAGTGGACAAGCAAACCCTTTTATCCATCTAGAAAAACTCCAGTTGATTTTATATCTTTGAACTGGTAAACATGGAAGTTCAATCAAATTACCTATTGCTGTATCAAAACTCTTTGTTTTCCTTTCAATATTCCATTTTAGTTTATAACTTCAGACTTTCCTGGCTCCAACCCCGTCTGCAGCTGTGAGTCTGACACAGGGAGAACGTGCAGGCAAGCACAGCGGGGTGCTTGCCTCTCTCACCTGCAGCGCAATCGGCCAGCCCAGGCGAGCCTGGCACACCCCTCACCTGGGGGGAATGGGTGGGGCCCCGCCTCCAATATGGCGTGCCCCATTGTGCTCCACGTGTGTGTTAAGTCAGAGAAATCAGGATTCAACCAACTCACCCGAATTTCTGAGCTTAACGACCATCGGCGGGCATAAAGCAGTTTGCCGGGCTGCAGCAGGTCCAGCCACTCCGGGGCTACTGCCGCTGCTGCTGCCGCCCGCGCACCCCAGCGGGACACCGTCCCATGGTCTAAACTGCGCCACGCCTTTTTTTTTTTTTTTTTTTCTATCCGCAGCTCTGCCGCCGCCATGCCACAGCTTCCCACATGGCGGAACCGCGCTTCCGCCACGCCGTGCAATGCTACCGCAAAAGACGCCTGGTGCCGCCCGGGGCCACACGAGCCCCAGCCCACGCACCTCGCAAACCCGGGGTGGCGCGGAGCACAGTGTACTCACGCTCAGCCCGCGCAAGCCAAACCGCTCCGGCGCTCGGCCACCCACTGCTTCTCAAGCGCCACTGCGGGTGCCGGGACCGCCGTCTGGCCTGGGGCGCGCAGAGCAGAACTAACCGACCCCAGCCCGGGGTCGCATTCCTCTTGCTCCGGCCCCACTGCTCCACTGACATGTTTCCGCGGGAAGCACGCCCCGCTCCCTCCGCCGCCCGGCGCCAAATCGCCACGGCGGGGCAACTCTCTGGCGCCGCGTCCCGCGAGCCTGTGTCTCCATGCTTCTGCCCCGTCTGGATGTGCAGGACCCTCCTCTAAAACCCTACTTAGCAATCTGTGGGGATACTGTACCCCGAACTTCTCGGCCGTACAATTCGGTCCCCGTTCGGGCGCCATGTATGTTGGGGTTCTGGACACCCCCTTTCTCCCCCCACGGGGAGAATGGTAACCACAAACTCTATGAAAGAGCACCCAGCCTGGCCCTCCGCCAGCGGAAGGCCAAAGGCGTGCTCACATGGGCAAACACTAAGTTGAGGACGGGTTGCTGAAGCTTCCCCTCCCCCCAGTCCCCCCCACATGTTACCGAGGGTGGAGGCGAAAAGGAAGGCATCAGGGACACGCTGCGGTGGTGGAATGCGTCTCAAAGACTTTAATATGGAAGGGCACTTATATAGAAGTAATGGCGGGAAAGAAAGGGGGCTGGCCAAAGGGTCAGTCATAGGCTAGGGGTCACGTTCATCAAGTGACATCACGAAACTTCCCTTTGTGGGCGGGACAATCCCATCATGGTGGCACACACGTGTTCACCTCCCAAGGGGTGGAGGTCAAAAGGTGGGAGGGGCTTCTATTGTCCCAAGGCTGGTGGAAGGGCAGTCTTTCCCAGGCCATAATAATCCCCAACAAACCATTAGCTTCTATCTTCAAGTCTTGATACACAACAGTGAGACCCTGGGTGCCTGCCCGTGGCCCCCAAAGGGGTCTTTGGGAGTTGAGTGCTTTGCGATGTTTGGTGAAGTACCTGAAGCAGACAGTCACTCAGTCTGTCACTGAGCATTTGAACTTTGAGGAGGTAGGAAATGTCAAGCAGGCAGGCTCTACTGGAACAGAAAGTTATTTGTTCTTTAGAACTGTTGTTTTTCCTTCTTTCCCCTTGAGGCTCCTGCCCACTCAGATTACAACAAAATAAATAAGCTTGTACTACTGAACTAGCACACATACTGTAATTTTTTTCCCTGACTGTGTGACATCACTGATGTAAAAAATAAAATCCATTGGTTTTCATGGGCTGAGGCAAACAATGGAAATTTGATGTAATATAGAGGAGAGAAACATTACATCAATAGAAATGCTTGTTTGGCAGCATAAATATGCATCCGGAGTATGCTACAGTCTGGGTTTGATTTCCTCTCCTGGATGACATTTCCCTGAATGGGGTTTTGAGGGCTGGGCACTGGGGGGTGGCAGGCTGATGTTTAGGGCATTTAGCAGTGTGTGATGATGATTCTGGTGACAGTAGGGTATAGTTGTAGTTGTCTTCTCAGCTCTGCATCAGAATGTCCTGAGGAGGTCATTGCATCACCCTAGTGTGGTCTCAACCATCTGGAGTGGAGAGACGTGAGGATGGTGGATGGGCTTCTCCCAGATACTGACTCAGGTGGCCTGGGCATCCCACTCCCTCTAGTCAGTTACCCATGTTATGTGGCATTTACATAGCCTCCACCCCTTCTTTGGAAGTAGCTGGGCCACGTGCTCCCCACCTACCAGCTGAACAGTTGTAAATTGGAGGTCAGGGAGTCAACCAAAGGCTGCACTGAGATCTGGGTCTGACTTCTAAGCCTTTTCCTTCTGCATAGGTCATGTATGGCTCCTTCCTGCGCTTCCCAGTGCTGTTTGCTTCCTGACCCTAGGCTTTGCTTGCTCCAGAGGGCTGGTGTTATAAAGAAGACAGAAGGCATTTGTTGTAGCTGCAAGTTACTAAATGCAATATTAAGTTTGGAGGCAATTTCAGGCCCGATCCTGACTTTGAAAAGCCTGGCTAATCCACTTGTGTCACAAACACACACTTCTGCTGTCCACCCTCCTCATGTATCCCCTTTTACTCAAGTGGCTTATGAACTGCAGACGAGGGGTTGCAGACCTGTGGATCTGGCCCGTGGCAGCCAGCCCCAGGACGTGTCCACATGGGGTTCTGTGCATGGGTCATGTCTGTTGGGAAGTTTTCACGATGTGTTATCCAGTTAAGAGTTCCAGCGGTATAAGCTACATCTTAGTGGAATCTTACTTTGGGTGCCCGCTCTAGACCAGGCCTTGGTTTTGGTGCCTGGGAAAGAGAGAAGAACCCCATCACTAAGTGTCTGCCCATGCAGAACTGACTTTCTGGTGGAGAGGTTTCCTAATAAAGTCCTTGATGTGGACCTCTGTCATCCAATCTCTCTCTCCTTGGCTTGGATCTTCTTCATCTTCTCACTCTTGATGCCCAGCATAGGTGTGTGTGTGTGTGTGTGTGTGTGTGTGTGTGTGTGTGTGTGTATTTGCTGTTGTTGTCACTTAGGCTGATGTGGCAAACCCTACTTCCATAGGTCCCAGCTGTCTTTCTATTGCAATCTCAGTTGTTACTTCGTCCTGCTCTGGATAAGTTAGAATCAAGTAGCCACACATTACCCTTGGTTTGGGTCATGATTGCCACCCATTCTGGACTCTGGATCTTTAACTAAGAGCCCAGGACTGCTTTGTGTGTATATCCCCAGGCCCAGTAGAGCGCCTTGGAAAAAGATGCATTCCGCATACTTGCACTTAGAGTACAGAGCGCCTTGGGGAATGGACGTGGGGTATACTTGCACTTAAAGTACTAATCCCTGGAACATGGTGGTAACTTACGGGAATTGCTTTATGGGAAGGAATGGTGCTGGGTTGGAAAGAGGATGCTCCACTCCTGCAATTTAGTCATCCTTGGTGAAAAACAACATGAATACTTCTGAATAGAGGTGCTGGGCTAGCATGGAAGTAGCAAGGATGAAAGTAAGGTGCCATGGCACATTCTAGAAAGAGTCTTTGAAGGGAGGAGAAAATTATTTTATACCAGTGGTTCTGACAGGTAGTCACAGAGCAAGAGGAACATGGCCTTCCCTATTCATGGGGCTTTCTACTACGCTGGGACTGTGGATTGTGACAGGAAAGAGAACAAAGATGAAGAGGTGAGGTAAAGCACCCGATCACACAGCTCATGCAGCACACAGTGGTTCAGGTGCAGGCTCGCCTGCTGACAGAGGCTGGCTGCAGCCTCCAAGCTATAAATACTGTGTCCACCTGTCTTCTTTCAATAGTGAAATGATGGTCATAGCACACTTTTTATTTTCCCTCTTTCGTCACTTGGAATCCTTACAGGAAAATAATATCAACATGCGTTCATTCTATAGAAGTGCAGGCATGTGTTTTTACAAAGGTTTTAATAAAAGTTCGTAGACTATTATGGGTATTTACACGTAGCATACACATTTTTAAAATGAACAGGGTTCTGCTATCTACCATTAAACTTAAAACACTTCTATTTATTTCTACTGGGCTTCATTTAAAAGAAATATTTTGGTACATGCCAGTGATCCCAGTACTTGGGAGACTGAGGCAGGAGAATTACAAATTAGAGGTGAGCTTGGGATACAAAGGAGACTTTGTCTCAAAAAAAGTTAAGTAAAATAAAAAAGAGAAATAAATATTGTATATCATATTATTATTATTGTTGTTATTACTATTATTGCCAACATTAGACCTGAACTCAGGCTCTGGGTGCTGTCTCTTAACTTTTTCACTCATGGTTGGAGCTCTGCTGCTTGAGCCATGGCTCTACATCTGGCTTTTGCTGGTTAGTTGAAGATAATAGTCTCACAGAGTTTACTGCCTGGTCTGGCTTTGAACCATGATCCTCAGATCTCAGCCTTCTGAGTAGCTAGGATTAAAGGTGTAAGCCACTGGAGCTTGTCAGTGCAGGATATTGTAATGACAGAACATCTGGTTATTCAATTTCGAGAGCTCCTGTATTACAGCCAGTGGGTTTAATTATGTAGTGCTCACCCATAGAAGTGTCATGTGAAGTTCTCCCTAACATTTGTTGACTTATGGAATAGAAGGTAGCTATATTACTATATTGGAAAGGATTCTTTTTAGACACAGAAAAATTAAACGGCTTGTGTGGGTTTCCCAACCAGTTGATAGAGGAACCAAAAATAGAAATTTGTCTAGTGAATACAAACTCACCAAGATTCCTAACTAGAGCTCTGGGTGCTCCCTTAGCAACCTCCAGCTTAGGCTGTAGGACAAGCTGGTCATGCTAACCAGAAAGGCTTCTGTGGGTGGGAGGGTCAGATGGAGGTGGAGGGAGGGCTGAGATGGTCACTTCTAGGTCATTTTCAGCCTGCCTCCATAGCAGTGGATTTAGGCAGTGGAAGAGAGTATGTTTAGTAGAGTGAAAGTGTGTGCTTGAAAATAAAGCAAGGGAGACTCCAAAGGGCTCTGCTTCATAGATAAACCAGTGCGTGCGCAAAGGGACTCTTGGCTTTGTTCTTCCTGCTGTTGGGTTCTGGGATAGGGAAGTGAGTGGTCCTTAGAAATTGAAAAAGTTGTTCATTGAAACAATAGCCAGTGTTTCTCTGTTTTAATCTATTCATGGGCATACTGATGTAACCAAGTACGGGTAATAGAATGGTTCTCTTGATCTCTACCTTTAACCCAACTTGAAATGCTCTCTAATTCATATATGCTAACAAAAGCAGCAACATAACCACAATGCAGTATTTTGGGGAACTGCATTCTCTCTCTCTCTCTCTCTCTCTCTCTCTCTCTCTCTCTCTCTCTCTCTCTCTTTGTCTCTCCCCTCCCTCCCTCCCTCCCTCCCTCCCTCCCCCCCCTCCCTCCCTCCCTCCCTTCCTTTCTTCCTTCCTTCCTTCATTTCTAACATGCTGGTCCTGGGGCTTAAACTCGAGGCCTGGATGCTATTCCTGAGCTTTTTTACTCCAGGCTAGTCCTCTACTATTTGAGCCATAGCTCCACTTTTGGCTATTTGGTATTAATTGGAGATAATAACAATAGCTATGTGCATCTAACAGTAAAAAATAATATTCAGCAAAATAAACTCCAGGAAATGGACGCAAGAGGGTTTTGTTTTCCTTTGTTGTTAATTTTGTTTTCATGTTCTTTTGTCTTGTTTGTTTATCTGAATTTGAGAGGGAATGGGGATGCATAGAAATGGAGGGATAAAGGGTGAACAAAGGCAGCAATAATACTATTAGACACTATTTTGAAAATGAACTATACAACTAGTGGGTGGGGACAGGGACAGGATGGAAAACTGGGAGAGAATGAAGGAAGGTGTGACATTGTTCAAAAAGAAATATACTCTTTATCTGACTTACATAATTGTAGCTCCTCTGTATGTCACCTTTACAATAACAATAAATCAGTTTTTTTTTTAAAAAGCATTTCACATACTTTCCTGCTCAGGCTGACTTCAAACCATGATCCTCAGATTTCAGCCTCCTTACGAGCTAGAATTATGGGCATGAGCCACCTGCATTCTTCTGGACATTGCATTCTAAGCATAACTTTGCAAATCCTTGTATCTCCCCCATTTCTATTCAAACTTGTTTCAGTGGACTGACCTTGGGTACAGCTTTTTGTAATTGAATGTTGTCTGTTTCTTCTTTTGAATGGAATGGCCTTTTTTGTCTAAGTACTTAATGTTATTTATGAAGGTTTCCTTGATGAAAAGTCTATGAAATTTGTGCAGCTAACTCAGAAAGGCTGTTAGATTAGTGATAACATTTGTAAAAGACTTTCATGGCTTTCTAGTGTACTTTCTTGCTCAGCTCAACCTGTTTGACCCTTAACTGGCAGGTTCTCTGTGGATCATGGGATGGAATAAAGAAGAGCAGGGTTCTTTGGCATGGTTCTGAGGATGCCTTTCCTAGGCTTTATTTTAAAGGGAAATTAGCCAAGAAAACCCACTGTGCTATTTAACTTTTCAAGGTCACACAGCAAGTACTGTGGGCACTCCCAAGAACTGAACTTCCTTCATTACTCAGAAATTCCACACACTTGAAATTTTCTTACTGTTGTTCTGCCAATTTTTTTAAAAGGCCAGATTAATTATTCTCAATTATTCTTAACTGAGCTGAAATACACTTAACATCAAATTAACCATCTTCAATGGCCTTTAGTACATCCTTAGTATCCTGAAATACTCTCATCTATTTAGTTTCAAAATCTTTTTGTCTTCCCCAAGGGAGAACCCATTATCCATTAAGGCCACCCGACCCATCCTCTGTGCTCCTCAGTGCCTGCGAATTTACCTGTTCTGGATTTTGACAGAAATGGACTCACAATATACAGCTTTTTCATCTGCTTTCTTAAACATAGTGTAATACTTCTATGCAGTCTTGTGTCAGAAGGTTTTTTTTTCTGTTCATTTTTTATGATTTACCTGTTCTGGATTTTGACAGAAATGGACTCACAATATACAGCTTTTTCATCTGCTTTCTTAAACATAGTGTAATACTTCTATGCAGTCTTGTGTCAGAAGGTTTTTTTTCTGTTCATTTTTTATGATTTTATTTTTAGCTCTGAGACTGGGACTCAAACTTGGTACCTGACACTTTCACTCACTGGCTAGTGCTCTACAACTGAGCTACACCTCCTACCTTGAAGTTTATTTCTTTGTATGGTGGACTAACAGTCCATTGTCTGGATAGACACATTTGGCTTATCCATTCATTAATCTGTAGACCTCTAAGTTGGCCTCCCTTTGGGCAATGGTGTAAACATTTGAATGCATCTATTTGAATGTTTATTTTCAGTTTTTTGGGGGTATATACATTGCTAATAGAAATGTTAGAACATGTGGTGATTCAGTGTTTACCTTTTTGAGGAACCCTTGGACTGTGTTGTTGTGATGTTACCACTTTATATTTCTACCAATAATGTACAAAGGATCTCCTTTCCCCATGTCCTTGCCAATTCTTGGTGTTTGAATGTTTTTTCTCACTGCAATCATTTTCATGGATATACAGTATTATTTCTTTACATTCCATACCGAAATACTTGCATTTTAATTCATAGTGTTTTAATCAGAAAATGAATGTTGCTGAGACAAAATCAACACCAAAATGATGCCAATATCTGTCTTGAGGGGATTAAGATTGGCATAGACTCACTCCTAGGGTACAAAGAAGGGTTGTGTTGCTTTGGGATTAGGAGAATATATGCGAATGGTGAAACCAGTTATCTCCTGAGTTTCCTTTTTTGAAGTACTACCATTTGAACTCACACTTACTAGCTAGATGCTCTACCAGTCAATTTATAGTAACATATATGTAATTATATTCTGTTTTATTCTTCTGGTATCTATCAGGAGATCCTTAGTTTTTGCTGGGCATGGTGGTACTAGCCAACAATCCCAGCTACATGGGAGCCTTCGGTAGGAGAATTGAGGACTGAGCCATTTGGGGCAAAAACAAGGAACTACCTGACAAAGCACTAAAGCAAAAAGGACTGGAGTTGTAGATCAAATACTGAAGGTCCTGCCTAGCAAGTACTTAGCCTTGTATGGCCCAAACAAACAACCCAGAAGGGGCTTAGATCTTTGTATTTCAAAGCTACATAAAAATACAATGCCTTTGTGACTTGATGATCTATGATGGTACATGCCTTTCTTTTTCAGAGTGAAGGAGGTGCTCAGGATGGCTCAGGGATCTGGGGATCAAAGAGCGGTGGGGATCGCTGATCCAGAAGATAGTTCTCCCAACATGATTGTCTACTGCAAGGTAAGAGTTCTCCTCAGATGCTGGATGCGCCGTGGGGTGATGTGCTCCGAGTCAGGCTAACTGATGCAGGACACCAGGCCCAGACATGTTTTCTCTTACACCTCCTAGATCAACACATTTTCTCTTATCATCTGTTTGGCTTATTATAAAATCCAAAGAACTTAAGCTTTGTTATACTAGAAAACTTGGTACTGAGAGCATGAAACATTTTATGCCATTAAGTTCTATGTAAACCCCCAGCTTCCCTGAGCAGCCCAGTGGGGACTCCTCCTTCAGTGTAACGACTTTCACACCACAGTGCAAGGAAAGGTCCATTGACTCAGCAGATGCGCAAGATACAGTCTAGAAGCTGGAGGAAACACAGAGGCACCTCTGTATGCCATTCTTGTAGTTGGTTAGGTGGTAGAAGATGCTCAAACAGAGCTGCAATGAGCTTGAGTGTTGATTTCCAAACAGAGGCAGCACATACCTTGAGAAGGAGAAGTGAAGTCTCTGGGTTCAGGAGTCTTGGTGACTTGGGCAGCAGTGGCCTTGAACTTGATTTGGAAAGATGTATACAAAGAACAGAGGGAAAGACAGTGCCAAGTGATGAAATCAATCCTGCAAGAGCACCAAGCGAGGGATGCATGGGGAACAGCCCGCAGAGTCTGTTGGCAGGGGCACACAATGAGTTATGTGAAATTATTACTAGAGGTGAGACTATGGGAGGAGAAACTACATGGAGCCAGATGTTGAGAGTTTTGAATCATAGGCATTTTCTTCATGAAGGACTTGTGTGTTAAGGCTTACAAAATCAGTACCTATTTGAGACTAGGAGACTTGGCTCAGAGTGCCAAAGTGGTTGGAATAATGATGGGACAGAACTACTAGGAGGGCATTGCTGCATCTGTAAAGTGGGGGAGGGGCCACTTGCTAAAGCAATGCCCTTCAGGATGGAGAGGGACTCATGAGAGGAAGTTATAGGTCTGAATTAATAACGACTTGAAAACTGAATTATTATGGAATTAGGAGGCAAGTTGGGGGCCAAAAGATAACTAGAGTTTGACCTTGGGTGAAAAAAGATGTTATCATTGTAACTCAGATAGGAGCATGTTGAAGAAGAATGTTTTAAAGGAAGGAAACAGAAACAAGGCACATGAATTTATTTTTGCACATATGGATATTGAGGTAGTAATTACATTGCATACTCATGAAAATTAACCTAATGATGTTACCTATTAATAAGGAATGGGGTTAATGTTTGTTCATTTCACTAAGTATTTGACTACTCTGCTGGTTTGGTACATTCTGCAACCCTGGGTTCAGTGTATATTAAGTACAACAATGATATCCCACTGCATTTTTGTCAATAATCAATGTGTGTTTTTTTCTTTTCTTTGTAAATGTAGAATTCTTATGTTATTCTTGGTTTGTGTCTAAGACTCTGTAAATTTTTACTTTGCAAAAGAATGATGAACTAGCGTATTACTAAGAGATGCTTATTAAATTGTAGCAAAGAAGCAATAGATTTAACAGGGCTAATAATTGGCTTATCATATAGAATAATAGAAAACACTTATTCATCACGGCTTCCGCACTGGAAGACCCTGTGGTAGTCTAGCAGAACGTGAGATTTGGATGTGGACCTAGGTTAAGATTTCAACTACAGGTCAGGCATAATTGAAGCTATTCAGTGAGCAAAGTTCAGGAGGATTGAGCTCAGGCAAAAAGTTAGTGAGATCCATTTTCAATAAACAGGCTAGGCATGGTGGCTCATTACCCAGCTATGAGAAAGGCAAGGATAGGAGGATCCCATTCCAAGAGTAGCCCAGGTGAAGACATGAGGGCCTGTCTGTGAAAGAACTAAAAGCAAAGGGGAACTGATTCAGGCATGTAATCCTAGCCGTTCAGGAGGCTGAGATCTGCAGGGAAGCAGTGTGAAGCCAGCCTGGGCTGAAAAGTTTGAAAGACTCAATTTCCAAAACAGCAAATAAACAAGTCTGGAGGCATGGTTCAACTGGTTGAGGACCAGCTAAGCAAGCAAAGAAACTGAACAGGTCTCTGAATCCAAACCTCTCCACCTCAGAAAAATTGCAACTCTACCATGTGCTGTCAATATGACTTTGCACTAATTAACTTGGATAAATGTCCATTTTTTTCATGTATCAGAAGAAAAATCTGACTTATTGAATGGAACCCCTTTGTACAGCTGACAAAAATCAAAATAAAAAGTATAAAAAGAAGAAAAGAAAAACCAGGGGGGAGGATTATTTATTTAGATCAAATGAATGGGGCATCTGATCATGTAATCCACAATGAACACTATCTTTATCTTTATCCTTGGTTCTTTCAGAGACAAGGACACTTGGAAAAGAAACAAATTATAAGATATATAAATCTTGGTACTGTTAATAAGTTGACCAAAGTAAGTTTATATAGTGAGTTGTCTCTGTAAGATAAAAGAGAATATATATATATATTTTTTTCCTCTGTACTATAATTGCATGGATTACTAAAGGTTAATAGGACATGTAAAGGTTAGTGCCATCTAAACTCATTTCTACTAGACCATCTGCTGTTAGGTTGAAGAACACTGTCCAGTGGGGTTTGTGAGAACTTAAGTTTTATTTTTTGAGTGTTAAGAGGGAAATTTATTTTTCTCTCCTCCCACCTTTCTCTTTCTTTTTCTCTTTCCTTTCTTTCTGTCTGTCTTTCTCTGCTTCTCTCTCTCTCCATTTAATTTAGAAACAAACTTTTCCATTGTGGTTTTTCAGAGTAATAACATGGGTACAGAAATGTATTATGTTCCTGTGACACATTCACGTCAGTGTATATTCTTATAATTTACTATCTTAATGTCTCTAAAAGGAATTAATTAAATCTGTTTAGCCAATTAGAAAAAAAATGTACACTAAATGTACAGCATGGGCCTTGGGCCTTGGGTCATTTAAAACCAATGTTAACCTACGTTAACCGCAGGCATGCTTGAACTAGAGGACAATTAGTTTTCTCCTCTCTGTACTCAGCCTTTGGCTTTGCCAAGATTGAACCCTCATGAGATGTGGTCAGCAAATGGTGACCCTTGAAGGGAATGTCAGTTCAAAGTATTTCCTATGGATGTCCTTAGTTATTCATTTATTCATTAGCCATAAGCCAAACCTTCTCCTAGATATGTATGGCTAAAATGTACATTTTAGAAAATTACACTTTATTTTTGTTTTCTTTCTCTTGTTTTTGTTGTTTCTCTGGTCACAGGCATTTGCAGTGTGAAATTTTTGCTTGGGCTGTCTTATTTAGATAGAGATGCTTATACTTGAACAGCCAAATTTAGAGAACTAAAGCATGGAGCCAACTCCTGTGTAATTAGTGGAATGGTTATGCTCATAATGTGACTTGCATTGTTCTTATTTTTTAATGTCACCTATATGGATGGGATGCACTGTAATGCTTTGATATATGTATACATTGCATATAATCAGATCAGAGCAATCATCATTGTTCTTTGTCTCATTTTTTGTCTCATTTTTGTCTCATTTTTCTGTGGTAAGACATTCAGTGGCCTCCCTTTTTCAACAATGTCTGAAAAACATTGCTCTTAGGTCTTCCAACACAGGAAGAATGAAGGGTGTGTTTTACAAGCCCATACTTTCCAGAACATTCCTTTTTATGTCATTAACTGTAAAAAAAAATGTACTTTCCCAAGGCATGATTTATTTATTGAGTACAACATCCTTTCTAATTTAGCTTTCCAACCTTCATATTCACATTTTGGATTAGAGGTGTGTATGAAGAGTGCACTGGTCACATTACAGATCTATTTAAACGAGAACCTTAATTATTCATGAATTGAATCAGACCTGTTAAACCTTCTTTATATTCTGGGATCCTCAGCATTCTGGATTATTGAATTGCCCAGTGTCATGCTGATATCCAAACCTGGCTATATGTAAGATCGTGCAGGGTGTGTTACCAAAATGCCAATCCTCAAAGGACACCTTCTCCAAGATACTTTGGTTTAATAGGTCTGGGCTGGGCCCTTGGATTCTGAATTTCGGGATGTTCTCAGAACAACTTGCTACCCAATTAAACTGGAAGAGCTTTTACACTATCTAGACCTAGTAAAGTGATGGGGAAATTGGTGTTTTGAATTGGATCTTTCATTTCCTAACTGTGTGTTCATCTCTCATGATGTAGAAAAACCCAGCTCTGGTCCTAGTGCTGGAATGAAGGGATTCTGGTAACTTTCTCTTAGAGATTTTCTAGTCTAAACTCTTTAATTTGTAGGTGAAAAATATGAGGTATGGAAAAGATACATAGCTAGGTTAGTATTTCTTAGTGAAGCTATGACTGTGTGCCTGGAGCTTCCTGGCCTCCAGCTGGTATTCAGCATCCAGGCAGGTAGGTCACCTTATTATCAGCCTCAGGATACTGTGGCCACAGTGCTGAAGCTCAACACCTACTGACTGAGCTAAGTCAATGCATGTATTAGGAAAGGAATTTGGCTCACGTGCCTATTCCTGAGGACTTGGTATAGGTCCACTTATATTTGTCATGCTAAAGTTTCATTCTACCCTCCAGTGCTCTTTTGTCTTTGGTAAAGCTTTTCTAAAATGTTTACTTTTTTAAATTGTCACCAAGTAGTTGTACCAAGGAGTTGCCATTAAGCAAAGCAGTTTATGAATACAGTACATCTTGATCCTTGTCAACCCCTCTGAACTTTCTCACCCTTCCCTCCTAACTCCCCTTCCCTCAATTTTCTTAGTTTTGTAGGATATGCCTTGGGGTTGTTTTACTGCATTTTATCCTCCTTCTTTTCTTCATTCATCTACCTCTCTCCCCTAGACCCCATGCTATCCCTTCCTAGTACCCATTTCCTACTGTTTATTTTGTTGACCTTTGATTTGGCCTTTCTAAGGAATTTCACTGTGGTGTTCTCCCCTGAATTGACTGTGTTTCTATTAATAAATTTTGAATTGACTTGCATACCTCCCAAAGTACTTACTTACATATTTGTAAACTAATTCTAGCTTCCACATAGGAGAGAAAACATGTTACCTTTTGCCTACTTTCTTTTAGAGCTACAATTTTTCTGTTTTTAAAAGAAGAGTAGCATACACACATATTTATATACAAATACTTCAGAGAAACAATTTAAAGGAGGAACTATTTTTTACTAGCTTATGCTTTCAGAGGTTTGATAGTTGATGGCTCCATTGACTTTAGGCCCATAGCAAAGCAGAACGTGGGGGAAGGGCATGGAAGAGGAAACATGGCAGCCCGGAAACCAAGACGGGTAACAGGTAGGGGCCAGGCCAAGACATAGTCTTCAAAGGCACACCCTCAGTGACCCACATCCTCCAACTACATCCTACCTTCTACTACCTCTCAATGGTTGACTCAGATTTTGAATCCACTAATAGATTAAGCCATTGATTAGGTCAAAGCCCTCAGGATCTAATCATCTCTGGAAATTTTCCTCATAGAACACATCTAGATGTCTTTTCCTAATTTCTTGGGGAGGGGTGTATCTCAAGATGATAATAAAGATAAGCCACCATACCAATGTTTCTAGAAACATCCCAATTAGGCTAGTGACTTAACTTATTCAAACTCCGGGTAAATGAGAGCCAATGGAAAAAAATGTAGCTTAATTTGACTTCACCTGGGGTCTGGAGGCAGTAGATTGGGATGGAAGATGCTACCAGAAGCTGAGGGCATTGGGGGCTGGGCCCAGTTTTGGTTCTTACTGCTTTGGGTTTCAGGATGGGAAACATCATCTTATTGACTCTGACTCTTCTTTTGTCTTTCTCCCTCCTTCTTTCTTTCCTTCCTTACCTCCCAGTTACAAAGTACTTTTAAACATATCACACACACACACACACACACACACACACACACACACACACAGTGTCCATGTGAGGTGTGAAGAATAAAGTACACATTCTTTATACTGCCACCCCAACCCAAGAAATATCATATAATTTAGAATTTACTCTCTTTTGTAAAGTGAAGGAATTGACTGAAATATTGTGCAAAATAGCTGTGTAGTTATTTGCTTTCATTCCATAAAATTTGAGTCTTTCAAAGTTGATACCTGGTATCAAAGTAATATTGCCAGACTATATTCATGTTTAAGTTTCTCCTGAACCTTTATAAAAATATCTTAGACAACTGTAGATGATTATATTGGATTGAGACTAACTCAAATTTAGTCAGGCATCAGAAAAAAAACCATTTTAATTGTAATGACTTTAGCATTCAATAGTAAAATGTTAAATTAGGTATTTCTTGGTGGTACCTTCTTTCTCTAGCTTACTAATAACATTCATGACATTTATTTTACAATTAAAATTGTATGTACACGTGTATATATATACAATTCATATATAAATATATGTGTATATGATATTATTTATTTTTACCAGTTCTGGGGCTTGAATTTAGGGTCCTTGCTCCTGCTTAGCTTTCTTGCTCATGACTGATGCTTTACTCAAGCCACACTTCCAGTCTGACTTTTTTTAATTTTTTAAATTTTTTAATTTTTTCTAGCTAATTGGCAATAGAATCTTATGGAGTTTTCTGCCTGGGCTGGCTTTGAACTATGATCCTCCAGAGCTCAGCCTTCTGTGTAGCTAGGATGACAAGCATGAGCCATGCATGCCTGCCTATAATTATGCGCTACACAGGCATCAGGAACAGTATTCAGAAAACAGCACTGTACATTGTCAATAATACACATAGTCACTGAATAAATTAGAGATTGTACAGGAAGAAAATACCAAGTACTTTGTATGCACTTATTAATTACTGATTCCTTTTCTTCTGGGATTTGATTCTAGTCTTTATGTTGCTGTGCTACCCCAAGTTCATTTTTCCTAAAGACCAAGGACCCTTGAAATTCTGGGCTGAAACTGATTTAGGCATACTTCCAAAAAGTAAGCATTGCTGTTTCAGTGTTGTATCCTGGGAGAGGCAGGTCTATGAAGAAAGATGGGAGATGATGTTCTGAAATTCATAAAAGACAGCACTAGGAACCTGTAAACCTGAACAAAGTATCATGAAGATTCAAAGCCACAAACCAGCAACTGTGTATTGATTGTCACGTGTGTGCCAGATGTGGTGAGATGAAGATTGAGTCCTCAGTGGGTCTGTAAGTCCACAGGGAGCCCAGGGTTATGGGACAGTTTGTTTTGATAGAGGCAAATGGATGAGTTCTGGGAGGAGGTAGACAGTCAGATAGTCCATACAAGGAGAGGACAAGGATTTGTTGTCTGCCTTTTTCATTCTTAAAAGATGAGCAGTAACTAATCTGGTGGAAAAAGGCAGGGGGGGGGATATAGGAGAGACTGAGTTTTGCAAAGTCTGAGTGGCAGTTTTCATGGATCTAGGTTTCTGTGATGAAGAGTTGAGACAAAGATAGATGCTAGTTAGATTTGGGCCAGGTCACAAAAGACTTAATGCATCATGTCAAGGAATTTGACATGAATTTGGACATCTACAGGTATCTGCCTTTTGTGCCTCCATGCCCACTCTACCTCTGGACATCCCTCCATCCTTCCCCCTCCCCCCAAAGGTTGAGCCATTTGGGCACCATCTGTTGGGCTCCTGTGATTTCTAGCTTCCTCATGAGCTTGGTCCACAGGAACCTGGGGAGAAAAGAGAGGGAAAGAGAATAGGAAACTCAGGTATTGTCTCTCTTGGCTGTCTCTACAAAGCCTCATACTGACACTGCTGTCAGTCATTGCCTTTCTTCTTCAGAGTCCTGATGCCTCCCTTCACCTCTACACATACACTTGGATGTTTGGGATAGTTCCAGTCATTCTCATCTATTGTTCTGTAACAAATAAGTCAAAAGCCTAACCAGTACATGTATTATGTCACAGAGTCTCAGTCCTTTATAACAGGACAACGCATCTCTTTTGTTAGAAACAAGTCACTCTTACTCAGCTCTCACCCAACATGAAGGATTAACACAAAGGTCACCAATACTGGGAGAGGGCATCCAGGAAGCAATGTGGACTATTGTGAAAGTTTAGCCCTGGTTCCTATTCCTTTACTGTCCTTGTCTGTTTTGCTACCTATTTATACTTAGCTCTTTTGGAAATAAATCTTCCTTGAATTATCTTGTACCCCATGTGCCATCTGTCTATTGGAAAAGCTCTTAACTTGTGCAAGTTATCTCACACACAAAGGGAAACCTCTGAAGCCCTGTTTTCCTTCCAAAGGAAAACTCTTGGTGAAAGGACTTAAGACAGAGAAACCCTCAGCTCAGTGGGGAGAATAGGATTGATTGGTGGTGGGGAAGCCAATGTGGTGATCAGAGGTACTTCACACTGGAGAAGAGGTTCAATAGGAATGTGGTACCAGAAATGGTAGGATCATAGACTGGAAAGCAGTTTGGAGATGTTATAGAAATGTGATGTGGACAAACAATATGTGTTGGGGTCCAGCTTTATGGACTTGACGGGGGACTTGACGCCCCTCCCCCAGCCCTAGGGGAATGCGGAAGCAGGCTATGGTCCTCTGGGTCCAGAACCAGAAGAACCGGCTTTGCACCCAGCCCCCAACTCTCTCGCCAGCCCAGGTGCCTCCCAGTCTCGCCCTGGCTCATTGCTTTTGAGTGACGTTAGCTCAAGGGGTCATGTGACAGCTTTCAGCCTATGGGCGTCCTGGCTGATCACCTTCTCTCACTATCAATTCCCTTTACCCCTGCCTTAATAAATCAGATTGCTCTGGAAGCTTGCTCCGAGACTCACGTATGCCTGGCTTTATTTACTGGTAAGGAGGGGGGCATGCGTTCTCATTAGGCCGCATGCGCGTGAGGTCGGCCCTGACCCCTCCGTCCCATCCTGGCTATCTGCTGGCCAGGTGTCCAGGAGAGAGGAGAGAAAAGAGGGTGGTGAGAAACCTAGCTGAGCCTTGATCCCCACGCTGGGAGAGGCGACACGAGCCCGACATTTTGGCACCCACGTGGTTTCACGAACCCACTCGAGCAAGTCCGGCTCCCAACCAACCCTCACGAAATTAGGCTGGAAACCCTGGGACGCGCGGTCCTCTTGGGTGGTAGTGGGAATCTAAGAGGGAGGTTATGCTTGAGAAATGGCAGTAGAGAGGATCAATAGGATGTGTTGACTTAGAGAGCTCTAGAAAGTATTTGGGATGAGAGAAGAACAGGAGGTCTTTTTATTCAGTTATTATACTTTAGAGTTCTCAAAAAGTCTCCAGTGGGGCTGGGAATGTGGCTTAGCAGCAGAGTGCTTGTCTAACATGCATGAAGCCCTGAGTTTGATTCTTCTGCACCACATAAACAGAAATAGCCAGAAGTGGCACTGTGACTCAAGTGGTAGAGTGCTAGCCTTGAGCAAAAAGAAGCCAGGGACAGTGCTCAGGCCCTGAGTCCAAGCCCCAGGATTGGCAAAAACAAACAAACAAAAAAAACTTCAGGGCTGGGGATATGGCCTAGTGGCAAGAGTGCTTGCCTCGTATACATGACGCCCTGGGTTCAATTCCACAGCGCCACATATACAGAAAATGGCCAGAAGTGGTGCTGTGGCTCAAGTGGCAGAGTGCTAGCCTTGAGCAAAAGGAAGCCAGGGACAGTGCTCAGGCCATGAGTCCAAGGCCCAGGACTGGCCAAAAAAAAAACTTCAGTGACAAAGTTTTGAATCATGTATGTGTAGCACTTCCTGGTGCTCTACTCCCTTCACGGAGGTTTTGGTGAGATTATTGTACTATTAGCCTATCTGGCTATCTATATTGTTCATTAGGTTCAATTTTATCACCAGCAAGGCTGGCTAGGCTGAGTGAACTCTAAAATATTCTTCAGTTGACACATTTGAGGAATTTCATGATCAGAAAAAAAAAAATTGCCCAGTGCCTGTAATACTAGCTATACAGGAGGCTGAGATCTGAGGACTATGGTTCAAAACCAGCCCAGATAGGAAATCCATAAGACTCTTATCTCCAATTAACCACCGAAAAGCAGGAAGTGGAGCTGTGACTCAAGCGATAGAGTGCTAACCTTGAACACACAAGCTTAGGAACAGCACTCAAGCTCTGAGTTCAAGCCCCAGGACCTGCACAAGAAGAAATAAGTAAATAAATATTACGAAGATAAATATATCTATTCTTTCATAGTCTCCTTTGCCTCTTTTTGCTTTTCTTTACAAAGTTAACTGAGAGACAAGTTGTCAGAATGTTTAAAACAAATGCTTTTTTTAGGTCTTAAATATTTAGAGTTCATTTTCTTTCTTTCATTATTCTCTTTCTCCCTTTTTTCTTCACATTAAATAAAGTTCCCAAGGACTAGCTTCAGAGGATGTTTGGAGTAGCTAGCTTAATTTTTCAGTCTGCGTTTTAAGCTATTTTTTTTCCTTACATCTTTTGAAGCTTTTTTTTCTTTTTAATTGCCTTGGGAGGAGGAAAAAATATGTTCTGTTTTCCCTTTCCTCCCAGGATTAGGCAGACAATGAGAGAAACTTCCCATCACATTTGCTTGGTTGGTATACGACAAAGCACAGGCAAGCCCTATGGAATTGGTGTCCACGGATGAAAGGGATGCTAGTTTTAGCAATGAGGAAGAGCTCAGTGTGGCTTTTAGTATGCAATGCTTCAGAGTGTTGCCTTTTAATTGGAAAAGCCTTGATGTGTTTACGACTTCACTTCATCTCCCCAGTTTTCCTCCTCTTTTCATTTAGAAGAGCATAAGATTTGCATTCTGGAAGATCATCTATATCACTGTGGACAACTGCTTATAGAATTTTCATGCCGTAGAGCATATGAATGGCCATGGCTCCTAAGTACAGTTTGTATTCGTAAAAGGAAAACAAATAAGTTTTAAGATCATGAGAGAATAGGAATATACCTTTAAAAGATTGTTAGGTCGCCCATACAAATTAATTCTTCGTACAATTACTTAAAGATAATAAAATATAATTTTAAAAAAGTATCAAGGCTTCTGATCAGTAATCTCAGTTCTTTTTTTTTTTTTTTTTTGGCCAGTCCTGGGCCTTGGACTCAGGGCCTGGGCACTGTCCCTGGCTTCCTTTTGCTCAAGGCTAGCACTCTGCCACTTGAGCCACAGTGCCACTTCTGGCCGTTTTCTGTATATATGGTGCTGTGGAATTGAACCCAGGGCCTCATGTACACGAGGCAAGCTCTCTTGCCACTAGGCCATATCCCCAGCCCAATCTCAGTTCTTAACATGCACTCCAGTGAAGGAATTGAAAACATCATATGCCAAGATACAGAAGTAGACAGAGGCCCTTTCGACTAGAATATTGACCACACTGTGATAATCATATCTGGAGACTAGAAATAAATCAAATGTCCCTTGAAAAAAAAGCAGTTACAGAATTACAGTGGAATAAGATTCTTATCTGGAATGGCATCACAGCTTACCGGCTTTCTGTTCTAGTGGAGGTAATAATTCGCTTGAAAAGGAAAATGGCTACAGATGTTCTGGGATATAGTTAGAGTGAATGTTGTCTCTTTAAAGCCCTATAAAATATATTTTTTGGTAGTAGTGCTTAAACTCAGTGTTTAAACTCAGGGCCTTATTCTCTCGCTTAGTTTTCTTGATCACAATTGGGGATATAGGGGGCAGGGGGACTCTACCCTTTGAACCATATCTCCAGCCTGGCTTTTTGCTGGTTATCTTAGAGATGGAGTCTCACGAACTTTTTCTTCTTCGAGTTGGTTTTGATTCTGCAGATCTCTGACATCTAAGTAGCTAGTATGAGTCACTGGTACCCAGTGATTTGGGTTTTTTGTTTGTTTGATGTTTGTCATGGGACTTGAACTTTGGGCCTGGGCACTGTCCCTGTGCTCTTCAGTTCAAGGCTAGCACTCTACCACTTGAGCCACAGTGCCACTTCCGGTTTTCTGGTGGTTAATTGGAGGTAAAGAGTCTCATGGACTTTCCTTCCCAGGCTGGCTTTGAACCTCAATCCTCAGATCTCAGCCTCCTGAGTAGCTAGGATTACAGGCTTGAGCCATGGGTGCCCAGCTTGATTTGGTCATTTAAAAATAACATTTTTGCTTTACTTGTTAAATAAACTGGTTATGGGTGTTCTCTCAAGTTGTCTTTCCCCCGATCATTCTTTTCCTGCATCTCTCTTGCATCTGAGATCATTTTTCTTTTGTCTGAAGATCCACCTTTAGAATTTATTTTTAGTACAGATCTACTGAATATACATTTTCTCTGTTTTTGTTTGTCTAAAATGTCTTGGTTCCATCATCAAGTTTTGAAGAGTGTTTTCTCTGAACATGGAATTCTGGACTGTCACTGCTTCTTGACACACTTTGATGATGGTCCTTTTTCTTGGCACCAATTGTTTTGGGAGGAGGGGGCAGATAGGAGAGAGGTTAGCCATCAGTTTACTGTTGCTCTTTGAACTATAAGCTCTTCTTCTGTCCTCTGGTTGAAAGGGAAAGTGAAGGCTTTCTTTTACTTTGGTATTTGGAATTTTACTATGAGTCATGGTTTTGTTTTTACATTTATTTCCCTTTGAGCTTAAAGCTCTTTTGATTTGGTTGGTACTTGAAAATGCCTCAGCCACTAGCTCCTAAATATTGTTTATACCTAGTTTGTTCAATCTTCTTGGTGTTCTACTTTTATTATGATGTTTTCTTTTCTTTCTGGATTTCATATATTTCTTCTGTTTATTTTTGTGTTTTCAATCTATTTGTTATTTTGTGTTCCAATGTAAATATCATCTATGGATTTATCTTCTGGTTCACTAATTCTTTGAACAGATTAGACAATCTGGTTAAATCTGGTCCCTTGGAATTTATAACTTTTGTTATTATTTTTTTTTAACTTGTAAAATTTCCATTTAATTCTTCTTTATGGCTTCCAGTTTCTTGTCAAGATTCTCTATTTTGCCATTTAATTTATTATCCACATAAATCATAAAGTCCATATGCAATACTTAAAAATTCTTGTTTCTCTCAACTATTTCTTTCTTCTTTTATTCTGGGTTTCTAGTTTCCTGTTAATTTCTGGACATTGTTTATGAAACTATCCTTGGAGAAATAAGAGGACCATAATCTTACTCCTCAAAAGGATTTAATTTTTTTTTAATGTCAGGCAGCTAAATAGAAGATCATTCATCATACAAGATATTAAGTAGAGCTGGAGCTTAGTTTTTATTAGGGATAAATCATCTTTCTTCCTTGTAGGAAGTTCTCTGGTTCCAACTAAAACCCCAGGTGTCTTCTCAGGCCTCTCCTTCCTCTATGGTGAATTCTGCTCTCCGATTTCCCATGCAGCTCCACAGAACTGCTGCAAACTCTTCAGCTCTTAGTTGTGCCTTTTGCTTAAGAAATTGATGTCAAGATTATAATTTTCCTACAAAGAAAGGAAGGTAACTGGAAATGTCCTTGGGAGGAAAATTAACTTCAGTTGATGAATTCAGTCTTAGTTTTCTTTTCTCAGATCTTGAGAATTAATGTTTACTATGGTGATGTCTCTCCACTGCCATCAAACCTACTTACCAAAGTGTTTTTTAGTCTTTCTAGTTGTTCTCAGCAGGGCGGTTATTCTAAACAATCTAGTTAGTATTTGCAACAGTGGAACCTCAAAACATTGGCTTTGAAAGAACAATTTGTCTATACAAGGTAGTTTGATTTGTAAATACTTTAAGAAAGATATTTCCTGGGTATCTTATTGGTCTGGGGTGGTAGTATTAGAGATGAAGAGGCAAAAGGGAGACTTCAGTACATTATAAAACACAGCATTCATGTGACTACCTTTCAACTGAGGATAAGAAAGCAGGCTCAGGGGCTGGGGATATGGCCTAGTGGCAAGAGTGCTTGCCTCATATACATGAGGCCCTGGGTTCGATTCCCCAGCACCACATATATAGAAAAGGCCAGAAGTGGCGCTGTGGCTCAAGTGGGAGAGTGCTAGCCTTGAGCAAAAAGAAGCCAGGGACAGTGCTCAGGCCCTGAGTCCAAGGCCCAGGACTGGTGAAAAAAAAAAAAGAAAGAAAGCAGGCTCAAAGGCGAATCACCAGGATTTGTAAGTAAGGTGAGTAGCAGGAGACTGACATGGGAGTACAATGTCACTATAGACACAGTTGGCATTTATTTACTTGCTATTCCAAGAGGGACTACATCCAGGTAAACAGCCCTGATAGGAAAGGGACCTTACCAGAATAGTGGAAAAGAGCCAAGAAATGACTCCAGGTGATGGACCCTATATGAGCAAAGGATTTCATAACACAGGTGCTCCTCAGCTTATGGTGGGGTTCTCTGACTATAACATAGGTTCCAACAATCCCATTGTAAGTTGGAAATATGGGAAATCAAAATCTACCCACCAACCATCATAGCTTAGCCACATGGTGCTCTGTAGAGACTTGGCTCTTGCATCTAGTGGAGTGGCTGGCTGGGAGCTGTAGGCTGGCACCATGTACTAGGGCAGGTGTGATAGAACTACAGTGTAAACCCTCATTCTTCACATGAGGACACCACCACAGACAGAATAAAGCCTTTCAGATTTTACTAGCATGCGGTAAGGTATCAGTAAAGCAGAACTTTCTACCAACTAGTTTGACTTTTCCTTTGCTTAAAATATCTTTGTTTTCCTTTTTAAAATTAATAGTTCAACTCAAAAGAATGAAAGCATAAAGTTGAGGGGGAAAAATCTTGCTTATTCTTACTACATAATTATGATGGATATGAACATTTTGGTCCATTTCCCCTAGTCTTTGTGCTAGTGGTATATATAATACATTAACCTAGTGGATAATCATAGAGTAAGTAGGTTTTGTTGTTGTATTTTTGTGCTGGTACTAAGGCTTGAACTCAGGGCCTGGGCATGGTCCCTTCAGTTTTGTGCTCAAGGTTGGCTCTCTATCACTTGAGCCACAGCTCCACTTCTGGCTTTTTGGTAATTAACTGGATATAATAGTCTTATGGACTGTCTTACCCAGAGTCACTTCAAAACAACAATCCTCAGATCTCAGACTCCCGAGTAGCTAGGATTACAGGTGTGGGCGACTGGCACTTGATGAAGAGCATGTAGTAGTTTATGTTCTCTTGTCATCTGTCTTGTAAGTAGCGATCTGTACCAGATGATGCATTGTGATTATCATCAACTTAAACGATTGCATGGCATTTTGTGAAGTGGATAATGTGCCCTTATTTACTTATTGAGCTTCATGCTTGTTTTTAATAGAACGATTTAAGACCCTGAGGTCAAAAGGCATGCATGGACTGACAATGCTTTATCTCTCGTATTTCTGACAAGTTTGTTGTTGACTTCTCCATACCTGGACTGGCTTTCCCTGGCTTATTGCACCAGTTCTGCATCATCCAAGACAGAAGAAAAATGAGAGATTTCTAAGAGCGAGGCCAGTGTTCCCTTTTGCTTTCTGTCTTGAAACCACAGCCCCAAACTGGTGTCTGACCAGTTATACAACGCGTCCAGCTTGGTTGGTGCCAGGGTACTCAGAAATTCTCCGCTTGGAACCTTCCCAAACTGTTTGCTATTTTATCCTCTATTTGTTGTTCTTAAGCAACTAACTAAACAAGAATAACATTTAAACCTCATTCCATGTCCCACAGCGTTTCGCCTGCCTGTAACCACCTCTGCCTACAATTTAACCATGGGGCTGCTGCTTATATTTTTAAGCATAATACAAAAGCACAGCTCTGAGAAGCAGCCAAGTTCTGCAAGCCAAGTTTGAAGAATAAAACTTTAAAACAGCTCTTCTGTCACATTCTTGAGAGGGGAGGCAGGCTTTGCTATAAATAAAGCCACATTCCATTTCTATCATCCTTTGCAGGCCTCTCGGGTAATGCTTTTTGTCTCTGACTACAGTGCTCTGTGACTGCCCACTCACCCCTTTCAACCTTCCATTTTATACCTCTCTCTCTGGTTGATGTGCAGTAGTTTCAGACTTTAGGGACCTTGCATGCAGGAAGAGTAAGATTTGCCTCACCTTCAGGGTTAGCAGTGATGATGTCCAATGGAGGCCTTAGACACTACTTGGTCTCCTTAACTGTCACAAGCTCAGCATCTGCAGGTATGAGTTTCTTGGAGCTGCTGTAACAAATTACCAGTAACAAATGTAGAGTTCTGGAGGACCAGAAGTCTGACCTGCTTTGGCAGCACAGCATGCCCTCTGCAGGCTCTGGGGGGTGTGGGAGGTGGTGGAAATACAGTTCTTTCTCTTTCCCAGCTTTTAGAAGCTGCCTGCATTCCCTGACACATGACCCCTTAGCCATCCATCCTTGGTGTCCATCATCACACCTCCCCTCACTCTGACTCTCCTGCCTCCTTCTTACAGGACCCCTGCAATTATATGGAGACTACCAGACACTCCAGGACTAAAGTCCCATTTGCAGCATCTCACAGAGTCTCAAGTGTCCACACTAGGAACTTTGGAAGGCAGTCATCTTTGAAGGGCTGTTATTCAACCAACCACATGGAGTGTCTTACACTGAGAAAGGAAAAATAATTTGAAATAGTTATCTCTTTTTTTTATATATAGAGAGGGAAGGGACATTTTAAGTTTCCTTCCTATATCTGTCATGGAAGACATAGAACCAATTAAGTGTAGTACATTGGTTTGTTCTAGCTGAAGTCTCTGAGAGGGCAGGGAAAGGGAATCCTTTCAGAGACTGGAAACAAGGGCACAAACAAGCCCTTGACATCAAGGACAAATGACCAAGCTGATAAATTCACAGTGATTTCCTCACAGGACTAGGTCTTCAATAATTTTTTTTTACTAGTTAAAAATGTATAAAAATGAATGCTACTAAAATCTATCAGTGAGTTAGCAACCTTTCTCATGACTGGTTAGTCAGTGTGGTCAACACCACATGCTCTGCTAATAATGATCAGAACGTGTGCTGATGGCATGAGCCTTGGGTTGACAGGCATGTGCTAGGAGCTTATTGGTTCTGCAGAGTGGCCAATGAAACTTCATAAACCATAGTGACAGCACCAAGGGACAGAGCATGACATCGGCTTCTAATGTGACCCAAGGCAGATGGGCTCCCTTGAGGAGCTCACCAAGGAAACATGACAAATTCTCACTGTAAATAAATGAGTAGGAAAAGACTTTTCCTTCCTTAACTGAGTTATGGACATCATTAAATGGAGTTATGGATATCACTGCCTGCCTGGGAAGGAAGGCGAGGTCAGAAGTTGAAAATGAAAATGTGTGGACAACGACACGTGACCACATTTAGACCATGGGTAGCACCTTCCTTGCCTGTCTCCAGGCCAGAATTGTAGCCCTCAAGCTCAGAATGTGTTCTCCATTTTGAAAGAGAGAGAGAGAGAGAGAGAGAGAGAGAGAGAATACTTCATGATGTGTAAAAATCCTGTGAAATTCAAATGTCCCTGTGTGTGCACCAAGTTTTCTTCAAACATAGCTGCACCATTTGTTTATGAATTATCTATGGGTTTTTGAGCTACCAAGGAGGAGTTGAGTAGTGATGACAGCCACTGTCCATATGATCAGCAGAGCCTAAAATATTTACTTGCTGGATTTTTTTGCAGGGAACTTTGCAGCCACTGTTTGGGGAATTTGGAGGTTACAGAAAGAGCATCTGTAAAAATGTCCATATTGGGACAGTATTTCCAGGGGCCAGATGACCCGGGTGATTCCGTGGGGTGCTGATTTATTTATTGCCAGGAAGCCGTGGCGGGCTAACTGGTGGCCAAGTAGAGGAGTTTACTGAGAAGCGAGAGCGCATCTCATGGGCCATAAATAATATCCAAGTCCTGCCATTCACCCCCTGGACACTATGTTTGTGTCCCTTACTGAAGGGTCACAGTATGTTATGGATGAGATTTTTTGCTTGTTTGCTTTTTATATTTAAAAAGAAAAGGAGTGAGGGAGCATAATGAGCCATGGAAACCGTTGGTTTGTGTGTCCTGAAGCATCTCAGGAAGACCTGCTACCGGCGGGCTGGCTGCCTCTGCTTGGAAGGGAGGCAGTGCCCTTACTTGGCAGCACCCGCACTATGCCAGGCATTTGTGCCAGGGCTCTGGGCATAGGGATTGCTCAAAGGGACAGGACTGTCTCATGGTACCCGTTCTTCCCCATTCATGTGTGAGGAAGGGGACTGCTGGGTAGTGGAGTCTGGGGCCCCACTGTAAGTGAGAAGCCAGGGTTGTTGCTCTGTCTCTTGTTCTCAGACCAGTCTCTTTTCTTAAGGCCCGGGAGGAAAAGGACAACCATGCTGGGTGCTGCTTACCTCTGCTCATTCCTGTGGGACAGCTAATACAACAACCTCACAAGCAAGATGCTCCCAGGTTGTTGATGTGTTTAGGGAAAATATGGACTTTTGTTTTTTTGGAGACACAGTGTTGTTCCTAGCCCAGGCTGATCTTGAACTTGTGACATTCCTGTCTCTGATGCTCAAATGCTGAGACTACAGTCATGTACTACCATGTTCTGCCACAAAATGTTGACTCTCATTTCATAGTTCCTACCAGCACTCTTCCCTCATATTGTTGTAGATTCAGCCAGTCTCAAATCCAAAATATTCAGGAGAGAGAATGCATCTACACTGAACATGGGCAGGCTCTTCTTGGTCATGATTTCCAAAAATAGACTATGATAGCTATTAACGTGGCATCTACATGATATCATATATTATAGCTAATCTGGAGATGCCTGGAACAACTCGGGAGAACATATGTAGGTTATATGCCAATATGATGCCATTTTATAGAAGGGACTTGGGCATCAAGTTGGTTTGAGTCCAAAGAAGTCCTGGAAAGAATCCCCTGTGGGGCGCAATGGAAGACTCTATTAGACTTGTGCAAAAGAAGGTGTTATCTAGGCTGCTTTGGAAATGGTCAAGGCTCACATAGGTTAAGAGACATGGCAAAGGAAACCAGCTCTGAGTGCAGTGCGTATCTGGCTTCCTGTGCCCTCCTTCCCAGGAGGCAGAACAGGATTTCAGCTCTAGAGCCCGGTACTCAAACCTACCTGAGCAGAACCCTGGGCTACAGATCAGGTATGGTGGTGGTAAAGCTCCTCCTCAGAGGAGGTCACTTCCAGACTTTGAGTGTGACCAACTCCATGTCATAGGGCGTTCTTTAAACCCTTGACTGGGCTGAACCCTGAACCTCTCTTCAGATGTCACCCCATCTGTTGCTGGAGTCTCAGCCCAAACCAAACCAAAAACAAAGTGATAGCCCTTTCTCATACCCAGTTCCCTTCATCCCACACGGCTCCAAACCAGGAAGGGCTGAATGCATGTGTTCTGTGGAGAGAAAGACTGGGGGCCTATGGAGAGATCCATCGTCTAAGAAGCGTTGTGCTCTGTGGGCTGCAGGATCCCCACAGTCATTAGGACTGCTGCATGGGGCATCTATTGAACTGGTTCATGTTACACAAAATTGTAGTGTTGAAAAAGATGATTTCATGGCACCTTAGCAAGCACCAAGACTGGGTTTGGCCCCAGTTTCTGCACAAGCTGTCTGGATCTTCATAGCTGGAATAGCATCATCCCTTCACCCCATGAGTCCTTGGCCTCTTTCTCTTCCATGTGCTGATTGGGGCAATCCTCTTTTCTCTCCTTGCTGATTTGATGTCCCCCCCCCACCCCCACATGCTTCCTTTCCTCCAATCTCCAAATGTCTGCACAGAGCTACAGGATCTCTCCCCACCCCTTAACTATAGACACAGCTTTGTTCACCCCTCTGAAACTGCCTTGCCCTTGGGGTCCAGTGAGCAGTGTAACCACATCTCCCCAGTTTGTAGCTGAATTAAAAACCCATTGTGATTCCTCTTTTTTTTCAAATTTTTATTATCAAACTGATGTACAGAGAGGTTACAGTTTCATACGTTAGGCATTGGATACATTTCTTGTACTGTTTGTTACTTTGTCCCTCATGCCCCCCTCCCTCCCCCCTTTCCCTCCCCCCCCCAGGTGTTCAGTTCACTTACACCAAACAGTTTTGCAAGTATTGCTTTTGTAGTTGTTTCTCTTTTTTTAGCCTGTGTCTCTCAAATTTGGTATTCCCTTTGAATTTCCTACTTCCAATACCAGTAAACACGTATTTGTGCATACTTGGCACAAACCGGTAAGAAATAAGTGTTTGGTGGACATACTCGTTAATTAAGCATCCTGAAGTCATCTCCTGTTGCCTTTGAGGTGGATGTTGTGGCCTATGACTTCTGTTTATGTTGGCTAGATTGTGTAACTCCAGGGTTCATGGATGGGTTGGTGCCTCTAAGCTTCACCTGGCTACTTATCTCAGGAGTTACTGATCTTGGCTGCTCTCCACATCGTGGAACAATTCTGTTATCACTTTCCCTTCCTTGCTGTCTCCCTTCCCTTCTCCCCACCTTTCACATTCTTATCTGTGAGAAAAGACGAGAAAAAGCAAAGAGCAGAATGCCAATCCTTATTCCTTTCCCCAATTATAATTGCCCTTTCATTTTCCTTTGCCTTTAATGTGTTGTCTCTTGTGGCTCAATGAGAAGAGCTCCTTTCCGTCTTAGTTTCTTTCTTCCATATTTTTTACTACAGAAATGGTTCATCATTAAGCTTTTTTAAAATTCAGAAATTATAAACTCAGAGAAGAAAAATAAAAGGTGTAACTACCCTCACTCAGAATCATGTTGCCTTTTGACAAATGTACTTCCAGTTTTTCTGTGTCTGTAATTGAACAAAATAGAGTAATACTTAATTTTTGGGAAACCTCACTCAATAGGTGGAGAGTGTTTTCTCATGATAGTTATTATTCTTCTAGATCAAGATGGGAAAATGTTTTTTTTTTCTTTTTCTGCAAAGGACCAAAGAATAACTAATTTAGACTTTGTGAGACATAATGTCTTATTTCAAGTATGCAACGCTGCCATTGTGATGAAAATGCAACTGCAAAAACCAAGGATGGTTGGTTAGGAATTAAGTTAAAAGTCAAGTTTAAGTTTTAGAAGCCATAGCCTCAAGCGCTCATTACATTTTAGTGCCTGTGGGTGGTTATTTCTTTAGGGTAAATGCAGAGACCGAATAACAAGTACATTTTCAGGCTTTGACATGGGTTCCCCGTTGACAGGTACATCCACTTGAGAAGTAAGACTTGTCTATATCAGGGCTCCTATACCCTTATCTGTAATGAAGAGTCTTTGTGCTCTTTGCTAATTCAATAAATGCAACAAATGTTATCATTAAAAAATTATATTACTACTCAGGAGGCTGAGATATGAGGATCAAGGTTTAAAGCCAGTCTAGGTAAGAATTCATATCTCCAGTTAACCACCAAAAAGCCAGATACAGAGCTGTGGCTCAAGGGGTAGAGTGCTAGCGTAGAATGTAAAATACTAAGAGACAGTGTCCAGGTCCTGACTTCAAGCCCCAGTAAAAGAAAGAGAAAGGAGAGAATGAAAAAGAGAGAAAGTCTTGGAAGCCTGCACTCTAACTCACACCTGTAATCTCAGCATTAAGAAGACAGAGGCAGAAAGATTGTGAGTTAGAGACCAGTCTGGCCTGCACACTAGAACCTGTGTCAAAATAAATAAGTGAAATTAATTTAAAAAATAAGTGAATGCATTTATCTTATGTGTATTTCTCATCTATGTTTCTGGATTTCTCATTCACATTCGTTCCCCATTATCCTGGATACATTCACATATTCATGTTCTATGGATTTGTTGAAGCCTTTCATATAAGGAAATTCCATGGGGTTTAAGTTGATGCTACGTTTCTCGTTATAAAAATGGTCCCTTTCCTGTAAAGAGATGTTACCTTTGCCATCACAGAGAATTAAACAGAGGATATTTGGGTTTTAACACGATGTTTTGTAAGTTCCAATACTGTAAGATAGTACTTAATTCTGTTGTGGAGCTTTCTATCTTAAGTCAGTAGAATTTGTATTCCTGAATTGGAATCGTTAGTTCCATGTGGCCATGGAAACACATCTTAGCTTCCATGAGGAGCACATATCTTGACAAACTATTCTTTTTAGAGAGTAACTTAATGGTGAAATTTATTATCCAATGAATTCATGAAGTCTATATGAATCAAAGGATGGTAGACCCATAGTTTTATACCCTCAACAGCCACAAAAATGGGGAAATGAACAGTTACTATTGATCACTTACTATAACCCAGCCATCAGGCCAAAGTGCTTTATTATTTTATTTGGTCATCATAGTGATCCTGTGCTAGATATTGTGATTATATCTCTATTGTGTACATGAGGAAGCTATAACATAAAGAAGTTTAGTGGCTTGTCATGGGCTGTACAGCTCCCAAGATGTGGAATGTGACCTTGATTTTCTCCTATCTGAATCTTGCAGGCTCATTATAGAATGGACTTTGTTACTCATGGTGGCAGCATGTAAAAAATCTTGATGATCAAAGCTGGAGTTAGGGCCACTGGAATCTAACATACCAGGATCAGTGGGTGCCAATGAGTTTGACCCCAAGAATCTGTCTATCTTAGTCACTTAAATCACCCTTGTTGCTTAAGAATTTACATCTCAATTCCTTATCCTGCCCATTAAGGGTTCCTTTAAAAATGTTTATTCTCTTTAAGTATGTTGTACAAAGGGTTTTGATTCAACTTGGCAGTTTATGAGTATTTTCACCAGTGTTACCTCTTCCATCTTTCTCCCTTGTCTCTTCCAACCCCACCCATCCCCTCTGGTTCCTGCTTCCATGTTCATATATGCTCATTGAATACTAGGATTGTATTTGCTCATCTTTCCAGCTAACCATTCTATGCGCTGACCAAAAACGGCAGTTTGGGTTTCCCACACAGGACTCCACAATACACATCAGGTTCTCTGGGTTAACCTACTTGATCCGGAAATACCGCATGCCTTTCCTTTTCTTGCTTATGTTCAGCCTATTCTGTCTACTTAGAATGTCTTGATTGCTCTGTGTCACCTCTTCATCTGTCAGAATTCTTCATCCCCCTCATTATTATGGTCAGATGTGACATGAGTATCAATTCCTTTTTCTTTTCTTACAGGCAAAAGTAAATTCTCTTCTTCATTTGATTCCTATATCATTTATAGTATTCGCCAGTCAGTGATAACCTATATATTTGTAGGATGTTTATATATTTTTTGCTGTGTACACATATATTTCTTTTCTTTTTCTGGCTTTTTAGATAATCCTGAGAGTTGGGGGTCTAATTTATTTTTGTAGTCCCTGAAGGGTTTGTATGATTGCTTACCACAGCAGGTTGTCAAAGGAACATGGTAACACACCTCAACTCCATGTTTAGGTTTTCCTTCTTTGGAAGAATTGAAAGCACTGTTTAGGGTCTTATAGTGCTTGGACTGTTGTGCCCTCTTGATGGAGAATGTTCTCATATTACTTGTGCTGGGTGTAAGGTCCATCCCCAAAGTCTCAAAGCAGATGTCACCACCTCATTAAGTCTCCATCCAGTTACCTGGGTAACCAGCAGAATTGGAGGCAGTTACCTCCCCTTCCCTGAGGTCACATCCTGATCCGCTTGGCCACACCCCCTACCCCTGACCTAGATAAGGCAGGTCTAGGTGGGGGTCACCCCCTCTCTGCCTTCACTCTGGCCATGGATCATCTTGGCCACAGGCCAGCACTTTGGTAATAAACCTTCTCTCCTGCCTGAATACCACGTGGTGTTCTCCTTTACCAGCTAGCGACTTTAAAAACCCAACATATATGGTGCCTTGTGACTCAGGAAGGGCTTAAGAGTCAGGACAGGTGCAATTCCCCTCTATTTCTCTCCTTTTTCTGGGAGTATCCCCAGTCATGATGGCCCTTTTCCGAGACCCGAACTGCTGTGAGACGTCACGTGGGACTTTTCACCAATACCATTGCTGGCCTCCACATCCACATCCACATCCACATCCACACCACTTGTCTACCCTGGTGAGTGAAACTGCTGCTGCTCAGGTTCTCTGCAGCTTCTGCCCTGTGAGCTCATTCACTCACCAGGTGCCTCTCTCCCATGCTTTTTGGGTTTTTGCATCACAGTCACACCCAAGCAGGGAAATTGCTAGCAAGCCTCTTGACAGTGCAATGAGGCCTGCTCAAAATACTCAAACAGATAGAGTTTTTGCCACTGCAATGGTAAATGGTCAAAAGTCGCTTATATTCAGGCTCTCTTTCTCTTTGTCTTTTCTTGTATTTCTATTCCTTAATAAAACTCCAAGTTGTTGCATCCTGATAATGTGTCTTGCTCACAAAGCTGCCTCTTTTCACAGACCTCCGAAACTGAGGCTTGACCACCAATGTGCTTTGTCAGCAAAGAAATCTAATAGTTATTTTCTCTAACATTGACCACGTGATGCTTATCGGGTTTAACAGGCACCAGCTCAGGCGCCATTATGCCATGTCATGTGTTCTCTGTTAGTGTGTTTGTGTCCTCCTGATACCCCCCCCCCAACATGGCATCCCACTGGAGTTTATCTAATTATGGTTTCTCCATTTTATAATCTGAAAATTTTTGTTTGCTAGAAAAATTGTTTTTCTAGCTGACCATGTGCTTTTAAGATATTGGGCAAAAAATGGCATTTACTATTGGAATTCCAAGAGTCTACCACTGAAATTCATTTTTTCATGCTGTAAAACTTGTGTGCACAGTGTGTATGTGTATTCCATGGGTGTAAGTCTGTGTAAACGTCATTTGTTAGTGAAGTGTCAGAAAAGGGGACTGAAGAAATGTTGGGGATTATTATGGCCTTGGGGGAAGGCTGCCTTTCCACCAGCCTTGGGACAATGGAAGTCCCTCCCACCTTCTGGCCTCCGCCCCTTGGGAGGTGAGCACGTGCGTGCCACCATGATGGGGTTGTCCCGCCCACAAAGGAAGTTTCGTGATGTCACTTGATGGACATGGTCCTTAGCCTATGACTGGCCCTTTGGCCAGCCCCCTTTCTTTCCCGCCATTACTTCTATATGAGTGCCTTTTCCTATTAAAGTTTTGGAGATGCATCCCACCACCGCAGCGTGTCCCTGATGCCTTCCTTTTCGCCCCCGCTCTTGGTAACATGTGAGGGGACCGGGGGGAGGGGAGGGGAGGCTTCAGCAACCTTTCCTCAACTTAGCGCAGGTCCATGGGAGTACACCTTTGGCCTTCCGCCGGCGGAGGGCAAGGCCGAGTGCTCTTACATAGATTTTGGGGTTACCATTCTCCCCGTGGGATCAGGGAGAAGGGGATCGTTCAGATCCCGACATCTGGCACCCAGATCGAGGGGCGAATCACACGGCCGGGAATTTCGGGGTACAGTATACCCACAGATTGTGCTAAGTAGGGTTTTAGAGTAGGGTCCTGCCCATCCAGATGGGGCAGAAGCATGGAGACAAGACAGGCCAGGCATGGGCTCGCAGGACGCGGCGCCAGAGAGAGTTGCCCCGCCGTGGCGATTTGGCGCCAGGCAGGGGAGGGAGTGGGGTGCGCCTCCTGCAGAAACATGTCAGTGGTGCAGTGGGGCCGGAGCAAGAGGACGGCAACCCCAGGCTGGGGTCGGTTCTGCTTTGCATGTCCCGGGCCAGACGGCCCATCACCCGCAGTGGTGCTTGAGAAGCAGTGGGTGGCCGAGCGCCGGAGCGGTTTGGCGTTCGCGGGCTGAGCGTGGAATACATTCTGGGTTCCACGTGGCCCCTGGTTTGCGAGCTGCATGCGCTGGGGCCCACGTGGCCTCGGGCAGCTCCGGGCGTCTTTTGCGGGAGCATTTGGGCAGCCGAGCATGGCGGGCCGAGCACAGCGTGGCAGAAGCGCGGTTCCGCCACGTGGGAAGCCGTGGCATGGCGGTGGCGGAGCTCTCGGGAGATAGCTGCTTTTCGGCCAGGCTGAGGTGCTTACAGTGGCTGGGTGGAGCCAGCAGCCTGCCTGCGGCCCAGCCTGCAGATGGAGTTAAAACCAAAAAAATAAATAAAGAGGAGTTAATGTTAAAAGAGTTAGTGTTAAGTTTTCTCTAGCTGGTCAATGGACACAGTGGGCAGCATTGAGTGGGGCTTTGCCTCTGGGGAACAGTGCTGGGAAGTCATGTTGCGGGCTAGGCGCAGTGTGCAGTCTAGGCTCTGCGGGGCCCGCGGGCGTCAGCAGCATCCCACAGTGGCTAGACCTGCTGCAGCCCAGCTACCGTGTTTTTGGGTGGAAACTGCTTTGTGCCTGCCTCATTCCCCCCAGTGAGAGAGAATGAGGGGGTGGGGGGAGAGAGAGAGAGTGGGAGGGAGAGAGGGGGGAGGAGAGAACACTTGTTTATGAAGTCAGGAGGTCCGGTTCAGGGTCCATGATTGGACACTGGAACAGAATATTTAAAGTTGGGAGCATACCAAAAAATTGAGATGAACAGATTGTCATAAAACCCAGGAGAAGAACCAAAGAGGTAGCTTGCTTCTCAGAGTTGTTGTGCCAAGTCTCAAGACCACCACCAAGAAGACCACCGAGACTCAGACATTCCGAAATGCAAAAGCAAGGCAAGGCTTTATTTAAGCGAGCTGCAACTCGGGCCTCATCCTACACACTGACACAGCGGAGGTTAGGAGGGAGCCCCGAGCTGTGATTACACAGGCCTTAAAAAGGCAAAGAACAAGGTTACAACAATCAGGTGTTCAAGCAAGCAAGATTAGGACACAGGTACAAATCTGATTGGCTCAGGGTTTAATTCTAAAATGGGGTTCACGTGTCTGGTACTTCATTTCCCCCTTTATCTTTTTGGTACCTTGGGAGCCAATCATGGCTCCATTCTGTCCATTTCAATGGCTTGCATGTCTAGGGGATGATATAGAGATAAGACATGGGCCAATAGGGCCCAAAGTAGTAACCAAAGGGCCTGTCACCATTTCTTACAAGTATAGTCTCTGTACCTCTGTTTTGCATGCCTCTAGTTTATCCTGCCTCATCTTCCCAAAAACAACTCTGGTCCCTTGATTTTAAAGGGGGGCTGATGGGTGAAGATCATCCATCTTCTGTAACTTCTTCAGACTGACTCAGGGGCGTAGCCCTTACCTAGCCAGGAACCTGTAACCTTAGTCTACTTTACCAAGGGCCTGCAGGATTACTGCAAACTGAAAATTAACTTTCAGCTATACAGACTTACCATTAGCTGTATAGTGTTTAGTATACAAATGTAAGCAACAAAATACATAAACTTCTCAGCTATTCTCTAAGGGTCGGGTGGCTATACCCGTATTCCTGAGCAAGCCCAAAACTACCTAAGATAAGGGGGTCACCTCACTTTGGAGTGAGCTGCCAAAATAACATCAACACTAGCCAGGGTAGTAAGGAAAGAAGGCAAAAAGAAAATTATAACAATATTCAATCTAACTTTCTTTTCTTGAGGCGAAGGTGAAGTGGCTGAGTCGGGTGCTTGGAGACCTCCCATCCACTACAGTAGTCGTCGTCCAGGGCAAAAGGTTCAGCTGGCCTGGCATGGGAGCAATGGACCCAAGTGGTGATGCCATCTACCTTAAGGGCGGTGGGAGTAGTCAGTAGCACCATGTAGGGTCCCTTCCACTGTGGTTCTAAGGATTTGGGGGTATGCCTCCGGATGAACACCCAATCTCCTGGCCTGAATAAATGGGGGGTAGGGACAGAAGCAGAATCATGTAATGCCTTAAGTTGGGGCCACATTTTCTTGTGCAGGAGCTGCAAATAATCAAGTTTATACAAAAATTCAGTATCATCCAAATCAGCAAGCAATTCAGTCTGAAGGCTAGGGATAATGGGCGGGGGGGGTACCCATACATTATTTCAAAAGGAGTAAAGCCAAGTTGATGGGGAGAATTTCTTACTCTAAGCAGAGCAAAAGGAAGGAGTGACACCCAATCTGTGCCAGTCTCTAAGGCCAGTTTATTTAAGGTTTCTTTTAGAGTCTGATTCATTTTCTCTACCTGTCCTGAACTCTGGGGTCTATAAGCACAATGCAATTTCCAATCCATCCCCAGTGCAGTGGCTATTCCCTGACTTACTTTTGAGATGAAGGCCGGTCTGTTGTCTGACCCAATTGTGGATGGGAAGCCATACCTGGGTAGGATTTCTTCCAGGATCTTCTTAGCCACTACATTCGCAGTCTCATGCTTTGTTGGATAAGCTTCAACCCATCCTGAAAAAGGTGTCTACAAAAACTAGCAAATATTTGTAATTTCTGTGAAATCTACTTCCCAATACACGCCTGGCCTATTCCCACAGAGGGGAGCTCCTTTAGTAACTGGTTGATTGGGGGTGTTGGTGAGCTGACAGGCCTTACAATTTTTAACAATATCTTCAATAAGTTGATCTCCTTGTCTAATTTTCACCTTGGAGTGTGAGAGCAAGTCCTGCATTTTTCGGGTTCCCATGTGAGAAGCTCAGATTCTCTTAAGGATCCCCTTACCCAGCCCTTGTGGCAGGATAAGTTTCCCTTCACAAGTTTTCCACCAGTCATTGTTTCCTTCTCTGTCCAGGGGTTTTGTGGGCCATGGAAATTTTCTTTATCCACTCCAAGCCTTCTTGGGAATACTGGGGCACAGGAGACAAAGCTCATGGCCCTGGGTCTACTAAAGTCTGTTCCCAGGAACTCTCACTTTCCTGGCTGATTTAGGCACAGGGATTTTCAGCACAGTCTACATGCATCTGACAGCCAACGCTTGCTCTCTTTTAATATGAAGCCCAGATGGGTGACTTCAGGTTTACAAATTTGTGCCTTTTAACATTCTAGTTTGTAAAAGCATTTTCTTGACTGGCTGGGGAACTGATCTCTGATGACCTAAGTTACCTTTGCAGGCTTTTGACAGATCTCAATAAGGACACAATCTCAGGTCTACAAGCTTTCTTTCCTGAACAGATGTATCAGCTTAAAATTCTCACTGCCAGTCAGAGCTTTGAGTAAATGCGGGGGGTTGAGATTTTAATCTATCCTCTCATTTGACAAACTTACCCTTACTAACCACTATCACAGATGACTGGCAAGTTCCTGCCCAGTAGACAAACATGGGCATTGGAAAGGCATGCTTATGAACTATTCTTCTAGGACTTCCCGGCTTTGATTAACTTTTGAAAGGCCAAACAGGAGTGATTCTAGGATCTGACACCATCTCTGCCATCCAAGCAGTGGCTTACTGCCTCTGGATGCTCCATCACTTTTGTCCCAGAAGGAGTGACTTTTCACTGGACTTGGACTCAGGGCCTGAGTGCTGTCCCTCAGCTCTCCAGCTCAAGACTAGCACCCTACCACTTTTGAGCTCCACACCACTCTGTTTCCAGTACTCTGCTGGCTGATTAGAGACAAGTCTCTCACAGGGACCTTTCTCTGCCCAGGCTGGCTTCAAAATGCAGATTTCAGATCAGTGAGTCTTACAAGGGCCACTTTACTCCAATTAGAAGCAACAAGGTAGTCCACATAGAAGTAGTTGTTTTTTTTTTTGTTTGTTTTTTGTTTTGCCAATCCTGGGGCTTGGACTCAGGGCCTGAGCACTGTCCCTGGCTTCTTTTTGCTCAAGGCTAGTACTCTGCCACTGAGCCACAGCGCCGCCTCTGGCCATTTTCTATATATGTGGTGCTGGGGAATTGAACCCAGGGCCTCATGTATACGGGGCAAGCACTCTTGCCACTAGGCCTTACCCTCAGCCCCAGAAATAGTTTTTAAGAATGCTCTCTTACCTGGAACTTATTAAGGGTCATTATTAGATCTTGACAAACTTGTAGGAATCACCTGTGCTTCTCTGTGGGCCTGCTGGAAACTGTTACAAAAAACCTACAAAGAAGCTGGAATGGCAATTAAACATTTTGGTAGCCATAATTCTCCTTTTCTCTCACTTTGCAATAATTATTTAGGACAATTTTACTTCCAAATTTCTTATCTAGAAATGTATTCTTGATTTCCAAAGCCTTTTAACACTAACGCAACACTTTAGCTTTTATCTGCATCGGAAAAACTGAAGCTCACAGGCATTCTGAAACCAGGTGCCGCCCTTTGCCTATGAGCTGCTTGTTTCAAAAGAGCCTCTTTTTTTTTCTTCAGTCCCATTTACTGCATGGCATGAAGACCTTTGAATTTTTCCTTAATGCAAGAATTACAATTGGAAATACTTATCCATTCAGCTTTCCAATATATTAGTGAGAAACATTGGCCCATTTTGCCGTTTCTTCCTATATACATAGAGTTAATGAGAGTTTACTTCTATCCCCATTAGTTTAGTATATATATATGTTCTTTTAAATCCAAATTTCTGACACTTAGCTCTGATTTTTTTTAATTTAATTTAATTTAATTTAATTTTTTAATTTAGCTCTGATTTTTTTTAAATTTAATTAAAGAACCCTGAGAAATCCTTTAAAGCATTTGGTAAGGCCCAAACTTGATGACCCTTTGAATTTAAACTTAAACTTAGTTTTGCATCATACTGCAGTCTTGAACATGTTCACACTCACACATGCACACACACATACATTTTCAAAAGATCTTAAAGCGCACAGAATAAGCATCGGCCGTACATTTTAAGACAAAAACCTTTAACAAGTGATTTTAGCATTCTCCAGCCTCATTTTCCGGGACTTGATAGTTTTACTAAAACATTTTTAGTCTTAGTAAAACATTTTAGCACACCAAATAATTTTCTGCTTAAGAAGGCTGGGTGGGGGTCCCCCTAGAGTTCTTCTTTTGCGGACACTCTCACTGATTGACTGATTGTGGGCTGTCACCTGTACATCTTTCCAGTGAGCTAAAGTCAAGTCCAGGAGAATGGAAGGAACATTCCCCATCATCCGTTTGTCAGTCAGGCACAGCGCAAGAAAGAAACACACAAAAATAATCACAGGCACAAAGACCAGACAACACTTATAGACAGATTTAGGGAGGCACGGCTTACAGGTTCGACTGTGTCTCTCCTGTCCCTGTGAGGGGGCAAACCACACAGTCTCACTGTGTCTCTCCTGCCCCTGTGAGGGGAAGACCACACAGTCTTGAGGCTCTCTCTCTCCCGTTCCTGTGTAGGAGCAGATCAGACAACCCCAAATATAGAGTTGACTGGACGGGCGCCCGTTAGAAGGGCCTCCTGGTCCAGTCCTTCAGGTTCAGGGTGGTAGTGGGAAGCCTGAGCCCCCTATGGAGGGCTTGAGGTGTTCCCCAAGTCCTCCAGGACTGCCCATACGAGCGTGTCCACTCTGGCTGATCCTTCTCTACCTACAGGTTCAGATTCAGGCGGCTGTTCAAAACAGAAAACAAAACTACAAATCACACAGACACAGAAACACAGAATGAACAGCGCTATTTTCTTACCTTCGGAGTCTGGGGTCTCGGGGGTCTCTGGGGCCATCCCGGACGAAACCCCAAATGTTGTGCCAAGCCGCAAAACCACCACCAAGAAGACCACTGAGACTCAGACATCCCGAAATGCAAAAGCAAGGCAAGGCTTTATTTAAGCGAGCTGCAACTCGGGCCTCATACTACCCACCGACACAGCAGCGGTTAGGAGGGAGCCTCAAGCTGTGATTACACAGGGCTTATAAAGGCAAAGAACAAGGTTACAATAATCAGGTGTTCAAGCAAGCAAGATTAGGACACAGGTACAAATCTGATTGGCTCAGGGTTCAATTCTAAAGTGGGGTTCACGTGGTAAAATGGGGCCTGACTTCAAAGTCTGGCACTTCAATAGACAATGAGTCTTAGCTCTCTGTAACAACCAGAAATATAGAAGTGTATCTGTGGCTCAAAGTGGTAGAGTACAAGCTGAAGCCCAGGCCCTGGGTTCAAACCCCACAATGGATAAAATAAAACAAAACAAAGCATACAAACAAAAACTCAAGGACAGCATCAAGCCCTAGGATCAGCACTGTAAACAAATCTCTTCTCAACATTCCTACAATTAAGTTAAATAATTTTCTCAGGGGCTGGGGATATAGCCTAGTGGCAAGAGTGCCTGCCTCGGATACACTAGGCCCTAGGTTCGATTCCCCAGCACCACATATACAGAAAACGGCCAGAAGCGGCGCTGTGGCTCAAGTGGCGAAGTGCTAGCCTTGAGTGGGAAGAAGCCAGGGACAGTGCTCAGGCCCTGAGTCCAAGGCCCAGGACTGGCCAAAAAAAAAAAAAATTAATTAATTAATTAATTAAATAAATAAAAAAATAATTTTCTCAAAGTTCTACTGCCAGAATTCAGCTGGATGAGGATGGTAGTGGCTCACGCCTGCCATCCCAGCTACTCGGGAGGCTGCGATCTGAGGATTCACATTTGAAGCCAGCTAGGGCAGGAGAATCCATGAGATTTTACTCGCCAATGAACCACCAAAAACTTGGAAGGAGGGCTGAGGCTCAATTCGCAGAGCAGGAGGCTTGAGGACAAAACACTCAAGGAGAGTTCAGACCCTCAGTTCAAGCCCCAGGACCAAAAACCGAACAAACTGTGAAACCTATCAAGACCCAACAAGAGCACCTGTAGCTCTGTAGACGTCCAGCAGAGGCCGGGAGAGCACCGTGGATGGTGGAACGACCAGGAGGCTTGCAGCAGCTCTTCCTCCCACATTGTGAAACAGCCGGCTACAGCTCCATGTCCACTGAGGCCCATCTGGGCTAGCTGTCTCCAAAAGTCCCCTGCTCAAACCAAACCTGGTAGTCTGTGCTCATCAGCTGCCATGCCAATCCAGTCAGCCTTTGGAATAGAAATCTCCCCCAAGCTCATTCATTTCAGCAAATTCCTCTAGGTTTTCTCTTAAATCTTGGTGATTTGCAATGTTGGCAAAAATAAAATGCTACTGGAAAATATATGGCCCATATTTACTTTGCTCGCTTTAGGATCTTTTGAGCGAATGTATGTGAGTGTGTGTGTGTGTGTGAGTGTGAACAAATTCAAGATTAAAATTGTCATTCGGATGTAAAAATGGTTGAATTTCCGGACAAACTCCAAACAGTCATCAGGTTTCAGAGCTACCAAATGTTTTAAAGGATTTGTGCTTTGCTTTATAGAGGAAATGTAGTTCAATCAAAAAACGTCTTTAGGGGCTGGGGATATGGCCTAGTAGTGAGAGAGCACATGAGGCCCTGGGTTCGATTCCCCAGCACCACATTTACAGAAAACGTCCAGAAGTGGCGCTGTGACTCAAGTGGCAGAGTGCTAGCCTTGAGCAAAAAGGAAGCCAGGGACATTGCTCAGGCCCTGAGTCCAAGGCCCAGGACTGGCCAAAAAAAAAAAAAAAAAAAAAAGAAAGAAAGAAAAGAAAAACGTCTTTAATGTGCAGTTGCAAAATATTGGTATCTTAATGTGTTAGGCTGTTTGCACTGTCATCAAGTTATCTGGCTTAGCACAAGGGATTGGGAATTTCAAATTTATTCCCCTGCCCTGTTTATTAATTTGAGGCTAAATGTCAGAAATTTCTATATTAATTTGTATTATTGTTAAAGAACTGCTTCGGGCTTCTCAGTCAGAGATCAAGAAGAAAGGACAGGAAAACTTAGGATGTGCTTTTGTGTCTATCTTTGGGGTTGAGGGGTGAACTGGCAAAGGTGCAGCTTAGCTGGTCCATGCATGGTGAGGCAGGCCCCAGGGGCAAGTGCACACATCGTAGAAAAAGACTAAGCTGTCACAAAGGCAGTTGATGGAGCCCGAAGGACTCAGATGTGTATATATACCCATCTTTAGGACAGGCCTCTCTGTCTGTTCCTTGCTCCTGGACACTGGAAACCGGACGGTAAAATGGGCATTCTGTAGGACAGGCCTCTCGGTCTGTTCCTTGCTGCTGGACACTGGAAACTGGACGGTAAAATGGGCATTCTGTAGGACAGGCCTATCTGTCTGTTCCCTGCTGCTGGAAACTGGAAACCTAATGGTAAAATTGGCAATGTGATGATTTGTTTGATATTTCCAAAACTTCTCCCTGGGATGTATTTCAAATTAGAAAAGCCTTAAAACATGGCTTAGAAAGTTTATCTGTATGATGTCATTTAATTTCTATGCTATTTTGAAATTTGCATGTAATTTTTTTAAGTAAAATTATTGTCTGGATACTTGGTTTGTAATTCTAGTGCTTATAATTCTTCCATGATTCTTGATAATTATTCATAGGAGTTCTTAGAAGGGAAATATGATCATAATACATTATGTGATTATAATACACAATAATACATTTGAAATGCAATTTTAGTTTGGCTTGAAATTGAAAGTATTTCCTACTAAGTGATTATTCTTTTTTTCTCATTGCATGCCTTTAATTAAGTTCTCACCTTCTTCTTAAACACAAAGATAGTAATATCCACTCAGTAGTGTTGCTGTGAGGATTAAACAATATATAATATGTAAATCCCTTACCATAGTGTCTGATACTTGAGAAATATTAGCTCCTTTCCTTTGTTCCTCCTTTATTGAATGGACTGCTTTATGTGGTCATTCTTTTCGGTACTGAAGTCTACAGAGTAATTCCATAGACTTTATTTTCAGATGACTTGATATAATTTCCATATATGACCCACGAGGATCATAGATTCTTTCAGATAGGACACATCTCACTGCAGATGCTACTGCTGGGTAACAGACTAAGAACTCCTGAACTGATTAAAACAAAGAAACTACCAACACTAGTGTTGCTTCCCAGCTTACATGGGTTTTCTGTGGATACTTACATGACAGTGTGTTCTAAGCCAGAGTCATCACAAAATAGTAAAGAAACCACTCCCCTCTGACAACTTCAATCTCAAATGAAGATGAAACTTGTGTAGAAAATAGATTTAACATACAGTCCCTTAGAATAAACTTGGTTCTTCCTACATGTACCCTTTATTCCCCAACCATTTTGTTACAAACTGTTTTTACTTTATTTAGTTAGTTTTTTTATTAATTAAATTTTGTTGACAAGGTGTTGTGCAAAAGGTGTACAGTTACATAACAAGGCAGTGAATACATTTCTTGTGATATCTTACACCCTCATTTTTCTTTTCCTTCCCTAGATCAGGTAGGCATATATATAATACCCAGTGTACCGAAATCATATACAGTAACCACGTGGCATAGGCCAAAGGAAATTCACCTAGAACTTTAAATGTAATGTCAACAATAGAATCCTCCTGGGTTTTTCTCTTGGAGTTGTTTTTGCCTATCCTCGTCTTATATGATCATATGTACATAGCTGTTGAGCCTTTGTGATCCACTGATAGGTCTATTCTAAACCTTTCTATGTGTAGTAGTTGTTTGGTTTTAGATACATAATGTAAGGCTGATGATGGAAACCTATGGAAATACAATTTGAAAAGAAGTTTTTTGTTTCGCAGACCTGGTCTCCACTGTCTTCCCCCTCCCCCCACACACACTCTAACAGTCATATATCAAGGACACCATGCCCCTTTGTTCTCTGTGTTCTAGGCTTGTCTTGCTCAACATTATTTGTTCAAGTTCTGACCATTTCCCTGCGAATAGCAATATCTTATCATTTCTATTTGCTATGTAGTATTCCATTGTGTATAGGTACCACATTTTTTGTATCTATCCATCTATAGTGGGGCATCTGGGTTGTTTCCATATTTTGGCTATTGTGAATTGTGCAGTGATAAACATGGATGTGCAGATGTCTTTTTGATATCCTGAGACCTGTTGTTCAGGATAGATGCCTAGGAGTGGTATGGCTGGGTCATAGGGTATGTCTATGCTGAGCTTTTTGAGGAACCTCCATACTGTTCTTCAAAGTGGTTGTACTAATTTGCCTTCCCACCAACAGTGGAGAAGGGTTCCTCTTTCCCCACATGCCCTCCAGCATTTGTTGTTGGCTGAGTTCAGAGTATAGGCCATTCTAACTGGAGTGAGGTGGTTTCTCAGGGTTGTTTTTATTTGCATTTCCTTTACTGCCAGGGATGTTGAACATTTCCTCATATGTTTCTTTGCCATTTTTATCTGGTCTGCTGTGCAGTCTCTCTTTAGCTCCTTTGCCCATTTAATAATTGGTTTACTGGGTTTGGAGGGGGTTAGTATATTGTGTACTCCGTAGATGACGGATATTAGGCCTCTGTCTGTTGCTGTGCTGGTGAAAATCCTTTCCCATATGATTGGCTGTCTTTCTAGATTGGTGGCTATGTCTTTAGCTGTGCCAAAACTTTTTATTTTGTCATAGTCCCATTTGTTGAGACTCTCCCCTATCTGTTGTGACCCTGGGACTATATTCAGGAAGGTTCTTCCTGTGTCTTTAAGTTCTAGCATGTTTTCTACTCTGACCTTCAGTAGTTTCAAGGATTCTGGTCTGATGTTGAGGTCCTTAATCCATTTTGAGTTGATTTTGGTGCATGGTGATAGGCTAGGGTCTAATTTGAGTTTTCTACATATGGCTTCCCAGTTTTCCCAGCAACAGTTGTTGAAGAGGCTATGTTTTTCCCATTGTATGTCTTTAGCTCCTTTGTGGAATATCAGCTGACTGTAAGAATACAGTTTTATTTCTGGGTCTTCTATTCTATTCCATTGGTCTTCAGGTCTATTTTCATACCAATACCAGGCTGTCTTTTTTATGATGGTTCTATAATAGAGCTTGAAGTCTGTTATTCTTTTTCCTAGAATTGCTTTGGCTACTCTAGGTCTTTTGCTGTTCCATATGAATTTATGGGTTGTTTTCTCTATTTCAGTGAAGAATGTAGCTGGGATCTTGATGGGGATTGCATTGAATCTGTATAGCATTTGGGGCAATATGGGCATTTTCACTATATTGATTCTGCCTACCCATGAGCATAGGAGGTCTTTCCATCTCTTTGTGGCTCTTTGATTTCCCTTTTTAGATTTTTATAGCTGTCATTCAATAGGTCATTCATGTCTTTAGTTAGGTTAATCCCTAGGTAATGTATTCTTTTTTAGCTATGGTAAATGGTATTATTTCCATAATTTCCTTTTCTGCTTATACATTATTGGTGTACGGAAAAGCTGCTGATTTTTGTGGGTTGATTTTGTATCCTGCTACTTTGCCAAAATGGTTTATTAGGTCTAGGAGTTTGGGGACTGAGTTCTTTGGGTCCTTCCCGTATAAGATCATGTCATCTGCGAATAGGGATAGTTTGATTTTTTTTTCTTTGCCAAACGTGGAACCCTTTGATGTCATCCTCTTGCCTTAGTGCTATGGCTAGGGATTCCAGCACTATGTTGAATAGAAGCAGGGATAGTGGGCATCCTTGTCTTGTTCCTGAGTTTACGGGAAATGGTTTTAGTTTCTCCCTATATAATATGGTATTAGCAGTTGGTCTGTTGCATATGGCTTTTCTTATTTTAAAGAATGTTCCCTTTATTTCTGGTCTCTCCAGGGCTTTCAACATGTATGGGTGTTGTATTTTGTCAAAGGCTATTTGGGCATCGGCTGAGATGATGATGTGGTTCTTCGTCTTAGCTCTGTTGACGTGGTGAATTACATTTATTGATTTGCGGATGTTGAACCATTCTTGCGTCTGTAGGATGAAGCCTACTTGGTCATGATGTACAGTTTTCTTGATCAGTTTCTGTATCCTGTTAGCTAAGACTTTGTTGAGGAGCTTCGCAGATGTGTTCATTAGTGATATTGGTCTTTTCCTAGTTTGTGGATGAGTATAATATTGGTTTCATAGAATGAGTTTGGGATTTCTCCCTGTTTCTATTTTGCGGAAGATTTTCAGGAGTATTGGTATTAGCTCCTCACTGAAGGTTATATAGAATTTATTGGTTAATCCATCTGGGCCTGAGCTTTTCTTTGTTGGGAGGCTCTTGATTACCTCCTGTATCTCGCTGTAAGTTATTGGTTTAACTAGTTGATTTATTTCTTCTTGATTCAGTTTGGGCAGTTTATAAGTCTCTAAGAATCGATCCATTTCTGTAAAATTATTATTCTTTAGTGAGTAATGGTTCTGGAAATAGTTCCTTATGATTGTTTGATTAACCTTTATATTTGTTGTAATTTTTCCAGTGGAGTCCCTGACCTTACAGATATGAGTCACTCTCTCTCTCTCTCTTTTTTGGCTAGGTCTTGCAAAGGATCTGTCAATTCTATTTATTTTCTCAAGAACCAGCTTTTAGTTTTTTTTATTTGTTGAATGGTCTTTCTATTCTCAATCAGATGATTTCTTCTTTAATCTTTATGATCTCTCTCCTCCTAGTCATTTTAGATTCAATTTTTTTCTTGTTTCTCCAGTCATTTTAGCTGCATGATGAAGTTCTTGATCTGTTCTGATTCCATTCTTTTAATGTGTATGCTGAGGGCAATGATCTTGCCCCTCAGCACAGCCTTTGCTGTATCACATAGGTTTCTTTGTGATGTATTTTCATTGTCATTTTGGCTTATGAATTCGTTAATTTTGTCCTTAATTTTCTCTGTAACCCAAGTGTTAGACAACAGTGAGGGGTTTAGCCTCCAAGTATTTGTGTAGTTTTTGTGGTATCCTTTGTTATTGAGAGCTACCTTGATTACACTGTGATCAGATAGTTTGTTTATGGGGACTATGACATGATCAATTTTGGAGTATGTTCCATGGGCGCTGATGTGCCAGCTACTATTTGATAGCAAATCACACACTATCTACAGGCAAACATCTCCACGGATGCATCTAAAAGGGTCCCAGAAGGATCGCAAGACTAGCAGGTGCTTTCATGCTACACAGGAGCACTCTGGCGACACTGTGGCCTTGCAGAAACATGCCAGATTGTGATTTCACAATCCTGGTCTCTGGACTAGAGACCACAGCAGAGATGCCAGGTAGGGGCCCACACCACTGGATAATGTTAGGGGGAAGTTGCTGCTAAGAATACAAAGAGCTCCGTTTCTCAACATTCTTCACAGTACTGCCAGTGGTCAGGGAACAAACCTGGGAGGAGAAAGCAGTTTCTTACACCATGCTTTCTGCCTTCCACCTCAAGCTGGATGAATTGAATTTGCTGTAATGAATCCTGACATTTCTGAGATACTAAGGGTATGATAATAAATGTCCCCCCATCTTATAAGGAAAACTCAGTGGGGTCTGTATCCTATGCTCAACACTCCATAGAACAGAGAAAGTCAGAAAAAGCCTTTTGTTGATGTCAGATATATCACTGAGTGGAGGTGTATCACGGGTTTGCAGGATATGGGCAGACAAAAATAAATCAGAGACAGACACCTGTTATAAGAATGCCTTTGGAATCCCGCCCATCTTGTTCTGTCATGAAACATGAAAGCCTCAGCCAGTGGAGCAATAGTGCAGTTAATGGGGCATGCCAGTGCTCCAGTATCTTCCCGTTCTAATTACAATGCTTCATCAAAACTCAGAGGAAAACTTGGCAGGACACCAGCCTTCAGTCTGATCACCCCTACTATAGAGGGAGATACCCCACCTTGTAAAAGGAAAACCCCAAGTACACTGATCCTTCTGCAGAGTTTGAGAAACACATCGCACCTTGTATTCTCTCTGGTTGGCATTATGGCTGTGGGGACAGCATTGTGCCTGCTGCACCATCCCAGTGGGACACCTCACTATAACCTCTATCATACAGCTTTCTGGAAAATGACGTGGACCAGCTCAGCTTCAGCTACAAAGGCTATCTTAGCTGGTAAAGGATAGAACATACAGTGGCACTGGTGCCAACCCCAGGAGTCTTGCTTCTTAACAAGGACATTCTGGCCTGCATTCAGTGGAGCTTCATACAGGGTTTCTGGTGACAGCAAGCCACCTGTGGCCTAAGGGTGACCAACACAAGACTATGTTCACAGGTTTCTTGCCATCAGTTACAACTCTCTTCTCTGTGTTCCCTAGGCTGGTCAACAAATTGTGATTCCCAGTTTTCAGGAAACTGTTCTGATCACCTACATCTCTAGGAGACTCAGCAGTTGACCCATTCCTATGGAGATACCATCGCTTACCAAGGTGGATCACAAACTTGGACAATGCACCTCATCACAAGGGGCTAGGCCAGGGAAATCCACTGTCGCCCAGCAGAGCTGCCAGGTAGGGTCCCTCGCCTCAGGCTAATGGGAGCAATGAACTGCGAAGGAAAAGATCCTGAACATCCAGACAGAGCCTGCCTATGATAGCCCACGTCAGATGATCACTCAAGTTTGTGCAATGCAGGGACCATGAGGCATGTCCTTCAGAGGGGAGACAGGTGCCCAAAAGACATCCACACACTTTACTCATTCAAGGAAGACCCTGCAGAGCTGTTGTCTGGAGATAAAAAGGCTTTTGGAGAAGTTGCATTTAAAGTAGGCTTAGGTGTTAAGGAGGTCACTCATAGATTAGAAACAAGCAGAATTTCATGGGTAACAGACAAATTCAAAGAGAAAAGAATCCAAGTACAGGCACCCTCTGCAGTTCAAGGGATGAATTTCCACACAGCAATACAGAAAGCTCATATCTGCTCCCAGGCCCCATTATCAGCCAATTCAATTTCACACATCAACCCATTCCCAGGTCTCTGTTGGGCACAGGCTTTGAGGGAAACTTGGAACTCTCTGTAGTCACGGGCCACACAAGCCCTCCTCACACCTCCCAAATGGAAAAGGTCAAGTAACCAAGTTTACACAAAATAAGAAGCACAAAATAATCTGTGAATTTCTCCTTCAATGATATCTGAACAGGAAAAATGATATATCTGCATGCAGATAATAGGGGGCACATTAGTGTCACATTTCTTCCAAGAAGGCAGCTCTCCATCATAAGAAAGAAACAGGAAGCTCCTTTGCTCTAGGTCTTATCAGGACAGGTCCTCTCCCTCTGAGAAGCAGAGTCAGGTGGGTTTGACAGCAGCTGAGCTATTAGGAATATCACCCTCACTCCATTCTCACTTCCCAATTGTTTCCTTTCCAGAGTCCCATCTCAACACTTCCAGGAAATACTATGGGGAAAAGCTAAGAGTAGTGCAACTGACCATGTTGGGGGTAAGCAGCCAAACTCTTCACCCAGAGGGACATTCTGAGATACACTGCTCCTGGCCCCTCAAGTGGACCCAGCAAGCTCAGGACTGAGTCGTCTCTAATGGGTCAGCTCACTAACACCTGCTGCAGTCCCTTCTCTCTTCACTTCACTCAGTCACCAACCAGTTCAATAGCCCTATGAAACCTCCTAGGAAAGTATCTGAAGGCTGTAGACAAAGAGTGACCCAATAAAATGCCCAATCCTCATCCAAAGAACAGGGAATCATAGGTGACACGTCAAGTTAGGGAGAAAAGCAGGAAACAAGACTGCTTGTCCACTGATACAAAGTACAGAGGGTCTTTTACTGCCAGGAAGGTGTACAAATATATTCAGAAGGGAAACTAAGATAAGAAAGTTGGACAGAGAAAGAGAAGAGGATAGGCACTCAGAAATCTAGAGAGCTGTCATCTCTGAAGATAAAAAAAACAAAATAGTTCAACAAGGTAGAGGCTGATAAAGGTGGACCACTCGCGGAAAGGCAAGCCTGGCAAGAAAAGGAAGAACAAGGCTGCCTATGGTCTACCACATGAGAACAATCTTACACTTCTGCTCTTCCCCACTGTAAGATGTGATTCCTTTCCATTCTTTCAGTTAGTGTGTCTATGGAAGACTGAGTGAGCCTCATTTCCTTTCTATTTTATCAAACGGTCCCCATATCTATTCTGGCACACAAAACTTCCATCTAAAAATTTAAAAAATCAAAGCAAATATCCTACACATCTTCATAGAATTCTAGAATCTTAGCATTCCATAATACAGAGGTTGAAAACATTAAACTGTTCAGTAAGTTTCAAATGAATAGGCACAATTCTCAGAAAATATCCATGTCTTCCTTTCTCCAAGATTCCATACTGAGTATCTTCACTGTAGATACAAAATTTAACATTGGAAACTTCCCAATAGAGTATCATATAACCCCCATCAATATTCTCACTGGTTTCTGTCACCAGGCAAAATCAAATCACAGCAGGTCACAGAACAAGTGAAATTTCTAACAATTTTACTATTCCTTTATGATCCTCAAGACTGATAAGAACACAGAGGGCATTCTCAATTTCTCCACAATTGAGTGGCTATGCTCACATCTAAAGACTTCCTTCACACGGACCTGTGCCTTTCCCTTCCTGACTTAGAAGTCATTTCAGCTTCTAAGGAGGTTGGAATTTCTCCTTGTAACCTCGACAAAGTCGCTTCTGACAGGAAGACCAAGGATTTGCTATACTGGTATGGTGACCATTATCTGAGCCACATCCCCTGCAAAACACATCTATAAGGGCACATGTAAAGGGATTTCTAGAGGAGAGCGAGACTAGAAGCTGCTTCCATTCAGTAGAAGAACAGTCTAGTTTACACTTTAGCCTTCAGGAGCATGCCGATTGCACTGGAGACCCGCAGGTCTTCCCTCACATGGGAAGGCACCCATCCATATGGACGTGACCTATCCTGTCCTCTTAGTGTTGGAACTGCAAAGCTTCTGGGGAAAAAAAGATTCCACATCTATGAATTCTGCATTCCTCACCTTATCTGTCTACCTCCAAGATGCTATAGCCACCAGTGGATTTTCTGAGATTCTGGGAGAACAGACTTAAATCCATCCTAATGGACAACCCCTGGCTCCTTACTTATAAAGTCAACTGTGACTGCTTCTGACATGTTCAACAGCCCAGAGGACAGAGAAATTGAGAGAGGAGCCCCTTGCTTTGCTAACAGACATCATGGTGGAAAACTAATTGAGGGCAACAAACCCTGACACCTCATAGGACAAGCAGGAGAGCAGCTTTGTTGTCCCTCCTTTTAAATTATCCAGTGCATCTAAGACTACCTTGAACAAGGGTGAGATTCTACAGTGAGCACAGTGCTATTCAGTTCTTCTTGATTCAGTACCGAATGTTAGAGAAGTCTGGTCCTGTGGGAGGCTTCATCAGCACTCTCTAGGCTGAGGAAGGGCGAGGTCATACCAAGAGCCAGACATCAGTCAGTCTTCAGTTATGGTATCTAGTTATCCCTACTCTAGGGGAAAAGATCCCTTGCTCTTCCTGACCAAAGCTCATCCCAGGAGCATGGAACTCTTTCTGTAGGGTGTAGGCATGGATGGGTGCTTGCTAACATCTCCCAAACTCCCTTTTTTTTCAGCACAGCTATGGAAGGCATCATGCCAGTTGTCCCAACCCAAGGACAATTCTCTCTGACCGCCATCCAAGTTAATATCTTAGATCTTTCTGGAAAATATCCTAAAGCAACTCAGCTCCAAGCACAAGGCACATCTCATCTGATAAAGAACAGAAAAGAACCGGGGTGACATTGATCTAAGGTCCTGTTTCCTGACATGGAAATTCACACCGCCACACTATGGGTTTCCTTTCAGAGTTACCAGAGACACAAGTCACAAATGACCGAGAGTTTACCATACAAGACCATACCCACCTTTGTCCTCACTCACTACTCTTTTACTTCTGGGTTTGCTGGCATTGTTTCACATGCACAGGTCGCTGCCTCGAATGTATAGAATCCAAAGTAGACACCCTGGTTGTCTTCAGCTACCCTTCCATTGGCCTGAATCATCAGAAGGAAAATGCCATGTTACACAGAAAAGAGCTTCAGTCATACACGTAGCAAAACCTACACATTTTACACAATTTATGTGCTTTCCACTCAAATATCAGTGTTGCATGTTTTGTCATTTGAAACAACTCTAACCTTACAGTTAAGACAGTGTACAAGATATGTCAGTTGCTCATGACATGGGATCTGCTAATAGAACCCTCCCCATCCAAGTACTTCAGGCAATGTCTGATTGCTTCCATTTTGTATATATAAAAATCTCCAACCCCAGGAGAAATAGAAATATATTCAATTTTTCCAACTAAAATACAAATTTGTTAAATATTCCTAATCTATCATGGAGATCTGGTCTAGGTGGAACCATGGAGCTGAGAGAAAGCTCTGGCTCAATTGCAGAAGTACGTCAGCCATTCCCAGTTCCCAGGGAATTGTACTCCTCATCTTTGTTACTTTGACAACTACCAACTACACACAGTTTAAAGAAGCATCTGCAAAGTGATTACCACCAGGTAAAATCACAACAAGTCTTGGAGATGCACAAGACACAAGGGAGCATGAGCCAGCGAAATTTACCGTGGCTCAGCAGACGTCAGGCAGGGTCCAGCACCACAGGCTGTAACCATAAGCACAGTTGTGAAGCAAAAACACTGCATTTGAAGCCCATGTCCCGAGGAAGCTCTGTCCCTACCCTCTTGGCTTGTGCCAGAGCACAGCCCTGAGAGTCAGTGAGCCTCAAGCTCACTAACCATGTGTCCTTCAGAATATATCCAGGAATATGGTGCTGGTGTGCACTCACCCACTCACTCTACATCAAGGATGGCCCCACCAGTGCTACAGACACACTTGGACTAAAAGGTGGGCTTTTAGTTTTGAACAAGCGATATCCTTTAGGAGAAACACAAACACAAAGAAGAAGAGGACAAAGCCCCTCTCGAGTTCAGACATTGCGCTTCCACACAGCAGCATCCGTGATTTGTTCCTCCCTAATACTTCTTTTCCAGTTCCTTCATAAACCTAAGTATTCTAAGCTTCAAGCTAAGGCTCTGAGAGGCCATCACTAGTTCATCTTCACTGTTCCCAGTTCCTTCTCCAGGACAGAAGACTTGAAAGTTTTAAGGGACTGTTCTGTTTTCAAGTGATTTCATGCTCACTGTTTGGACCTATAAACCCTACTTGTACTTCTCATTAGGAATATTTCCAGGCGACAAATTCACCATGCAGAATAAAGGAAAAAGATAGAGGTCAAATATTATCAACTCTATCTATCAACACCGGAGGAGAAACTGTAGTTATGAACTAAAATGATTGGTATACACAAGAAAAATCGTATTTGTGGAAATAACTCACCTCCACATAAGAATGATTATTGGAAATACAGGCTTTTCTCTGTAGAATTCCACTGTCACTAACCACCCAAGTCACCTCCAGCATCACAGGGAAAATAAATTAAAGACAAGCAAAGATGGCATCCAACCTGCCACTCAGACATCACACTTACCTGATTTTGTTGGGAAGGCTCAACAAAAGCTGCTCTTCTATTTGCATGTGGCAACGCTCTGCGTCCATGGGAATGAGTCTCCTTCCCCATTCTTTCTTGAGCATAGAGACATCATGTGATCACATCAATAATGTGATCCTATAGAATAGGGAAGGAGCAGTCATCATGTGTCCATTTCAACAGATGAATTCTAAGAACAGGATGAATGCTATCTAGGAAAGTTAAATTCCTTTCACAGTATAGTGGTGGCTATTGTAATGCTGTCATGGTAAAGGTACCTGCAGTCATAGTTGACATGAATTGTACATAATGAGAATATTACCCACTTCACACTGTGAGCAGGGTTAAAGTTCCAAGAAAGTATTTCTACAACCATCCCCAAATTCCCAGATCCTATATAGCCCTGCACTTTCAGTCCTCCCCTAGCTAGTTGGAAATCACAGATGTATGCCAAGAAATAGAGAGTTGAAACTCCAAGGTCTCATCCATGATGCCTGCAATCATCCCAAAACAAGTTTTCCCCATCGCTCTGGCACATTATTCTTCTAAGCAGTGAATGTCTAGATGCTCCGTGACTGGCTTACTTCCCTTAACAGAAGCATCTCGAGTTCCATCAATTTTTCCGCAAATGACATATCTACGTTCTCTCTCTTTTTTTTTAAGAAGGATTAAATGCCTTTATTGCCAAACTCAGTTAAGCCCCATGGTGGTGAGTGGTACTAGGGCGTGAACTCAGCATCTTGTTTCCCAGGCAGGCACTGCACCACTTGAGCCATAGCCCTTAACCCAACTCATTTATCCTAATTCTGGGCGGTTCTGGCGTTTGAACTCAAGGCCTTATACTAACTAGGCAGGTGCTTGACTGCCTAGTTTCTTCTTCTTGCAGAATAGATTTGTGATGGTGAGGCAAGAATGTCTTAAGTCATGGATGTCTCTCATGGACTTGTCTCTTCCATGTGTACCTGCTGTAGTTTTGCTTTTCTTCCATGTTATAATGTAGTACAAGGCCCTCACCAGATCCAATCAATAGATTCTTGACTTCAGATGTACAGAATAGTCCACAAAAATACACTTTGATTGTTATAAAACATTCAATATTCTATTTTAGGTACCAAAAAAGACTAAGACAAGAAGAGAGGGAAAATTGCCTTTGAAGGTAATTGGAGTACATATGAAATAACATATTGTTATTTAAAATGCAACTTACATTGTTTCTAGGTTGCTTATAGACTATATATTGACTGTATTATTTCAATGTGTAACATTATTTTTACATATACTTTATATATTACTTTTACTAGTAGCATATTAATGTATTACTTTATATAATAGGATTGTATTATTACAAAGTGTAGGGCAATCATTTAGTATAATAAATATGCTGAGAGGAAAGAATGCAGAAACAAATAAAGTACTTAAAAAACAGTGGAGGCAAAACATTGGGGGAAGAAAGAAACATTAAATGAAGACAAGGAACTCTAGCATAGTAATTGCAACTGTCATACACAGTAATCCAAAAATGTCAGCGAATACTATAAAAATAAGTTTTCTGAATACACCATATTTCTAAATAAGCTGAAATAAACACTAGAAAACAATTTGGAACCCACCAGAAATAAGGTCAAGGCCACACTGCTCAGTCATGGTAGCTTAACTTTGTGGTTCTCCTGACATTGCTTGGAAAACTCTCAGATTGTATTCTTTTTTTTCTCATCAGATATGCTTTTATTTATTTTTTATTTATGTATATATATTTGTTTCTAATAGTCAAAGTGATGCACAGATAGGTTACAATTTCATACTTTAGGCATTGGATACATTTCTTGTACTTTTTGTTACCTCCTTCTTCATTCTCCCCTCCCCTTTCATTCTCCCCCATGAGTCGTTCAGTTGGTTTACACCAAACAGTTTTGCAAGTATTGCTTTTGTAGTCGTTTGTCTGTTTATCCTGTGTCACTCGATTTTTGGTATTCCCTTTCAGTTTCCTAGTTCTAATACCAGTATATACAGTTTCCAATGTACTCAAATAAGATACAGTGATAGTGCAGGTACAACCACGGGAAGGGGATACAAGAGGATCATCAACAATAGAAGCAATGGTTTCACATGACATGTTGAAAGTAATTGCAACAGTGATATATCACTCGTTTCCATAACATGGAGTTCATTTCACTTAGCATTATCTTATAGCTACGTTCTTCTTAATGGCTGCATAGTACTCCATTGAAGTTCTCAACTTGTTATTAAGCAGTAAAGAGTTGAAGGAATTACAGTATTTATATTAGATATACTCAAGATAAGTGAGATAAAATGAAGCAGAAAGTATTAAATATTCTCTGGCCTACTTTTTGTGATAGAATGCATGAGAGTTAAAGTATACCTCATCCCTGAATGCAGGGAATTAATGAACCTCAATGTTTTACTTTTTTTTTTTTTTTTGGCCAGTCCTGGGGCTTGGACTCAGGGCCAGAGCACTGTCCCTGGCTTCTTCTTGCTCAAGGCTAGCACTCTGCCACTTGAGCCACAGTGCCACTTCTGGCCATTTTCTGTATATGTGGTGCTGGGGAATCGAACCCAGGGCCTCATGTATATGAGGCAAGCACTCTTGCCACTAGGCCATATCCCGAGCCCCGAACCTCAATGTTTTGACCCCTCTATTCAATTCCCGTGGTGACCATGAGAAGTAGAGACCTATTTAAGTACAGATGAGTAACCAGAGTATATTTTTTTTTAAATCCACCTCCCAGTAGTGAGAGGGAAAGAATATCACAGAGATACCAAACAGGGAAATCCCTGCTGAAGTGGATAGTGCATCTGCTTCTACTGGAATGTACTTAGAGTTATGAGCCTGTCTCAGCCATGTCTCTTGCAGTTTCATGACTAGCCACATCACAACCAGACAGGGATACCATGTATAGGGAAATGCCTGGGAAACAAAGAGCCATATTCAGAGGCTCATAGGATGTTACCCTTATCACTTCCCCTCTGTGATTCACAAAATAGACCCCAACAGTAATCAAACTCACCTAACAGTAATGCATATATAATGCAGAGCCTACTTGCATTGATACACTATAGGCTTCAAGTCGTCTAGAATCTATCTATAAAAACAACCTAACATGGCAAAGTGTTCATTGCACAAAGACTTTATGCACTGGTATATAATAATCTTCCCAATCATATGGGAGACCAGAAATGTCATCAACATGGGACTTGAGATTGAGCAAAGCACATCTGGCTCCCAACAGGGACAGCATGCCTGCTAGACTGCACAGGAGGGGTGTTGGGGTCTGAACGACCCCTTTCTCCCCCCACGGGGAGAATGGTAACCACAAAATATATGAAAGAGCACTTGGCCTGGCCCTCCGCCAGCAGAAGGCCAAAGGCGTGCTCACATGGACAAGAGCTAAGTTGAGGAAAGTTTGCTGAAGCCTCCCCTCCCCCCAGTCCCCTCACATGTTACCAAGGGCGGAGGCAAAAAGGAAGGCATCAGGGACACGCTGTGGTGGTGGGAAGCGTCTCAAAGATTTTAATATGGAAGGGCACTTATATAGAAGTAATGGCGGGAAAGAAAGGGGGCTGGACAAAGGGCCAGTCATAGGCTAAGGACCATGTCGATCAAGTGACATCACGAAACTTCCTTTGTGGGCGGGACAACCCCATCAAGGGGCGGAGGCTTTCTCTTCCTGTTGAGGCCGGAAGGTGGGAGGGGCTCCTTCCCATTGTCCCTGGGCTGGGGGTAAGGACAGCCCCCAACAGAGGGGCTGGCAAATTCAGCCACCCAGGTGCATATATCAGTAGAGGCAGCAAGCTGGGGAAAGCCCACAAAAACCTATGCCATCACCCAAAGTAGTTCCTGTGAAGCTCAGACCCACATAAGAGTGCAGAAGGAAAGAACATGGACCCAGATCTTGATAAGAAATAAAGGTTTCCAGCTGATACAATCTCTCTCATAAGGTATGTCTTAGAAGCAAGTGTGAATCATCAGCACACACACCCACACAAGAGCTAAGAATCAAATGTAGCAGTAAACAGAGTCTTTCTATCTCCCTAGGCCCTTCTGTTAACTCCAACTTTTCCTAGGTGTCATGGGCTATGCACCAGTGATGACAGAAAACACATGTAGCTTCAAACCTCCCTTCCCACATTCTGAAACACTTCTGTGAAAGGTAATGAACATTTTTGTTGGTCCTATTCACTGAGCGTCCACAGTAGACAGACACTCATAGTTCCCTCTAGTTCCCCCAGCTCAAGCTAGCCCTTCTCAGGTATCTGAGGGATACTGACTCACAAGTCTGCACACATGCCCTACCAAGCATATTACATGTAATCAGTTCACAGGATGGGAGGAACAAAAGGCTAAATCTGAAACTGCAGGTGAAGGAAGAATTCCAAGTCATGTCACAACAGCCTCCAAACCATTCTTCCATAGCAGATGGGTACCCCCATCTGAATAGAAATGCTGACCTTCTGTGAGGAATTCATCTCATCCCTTGGTTGCTGTTTTTCCTGCTTCGTGGAGATGATGCTCAGAAATCTCTTGACGTTCCTACAATAGATATCAATGCTGTATATCCACTCAGCAAATAATGCATACAATGCCTATATGATCTAATTCTTTATGTAGAATCAACTTCCAGAGGAACTAGCAGTAGAAAGAGAGGAGTGAGCAGAAGTAAACACATGCAGAACATATCTGCATTACTGGATGGTCAATTACAAAGTTCAAGGTCTACGAAGCACCTGAAAATGTTACACTGACCCAGCAGATGGTGCTGACAGCACCTGTACCACTTTACATGGCGTCAGTGTAACTCACAATGAGGACTGGTGGCAGAACTGTGTAGAAAAATTGAGAGAACCAGTAGACACCTTAGTGTTTTGGAACATATCTATATAGACCTAATAACGTGACCTCTCACAAGGAAAATTTCCACGCTGAAAGGACCCAACTGCTTTTCTGTATTGACTCTTGACACAGCACTCTGGTTTACCCCTCAGGATGCAGTTCAACCGCTGTGATGGCTGCTAAGCTAAGAACCTCAGAAGTGATTGGAGGCTGTATGTTTAGAGCTGATCAACATCTCTGCATCATGGAAGATTAAAGATAACCCTGGAGAAGGGAACCTCCCCACACTCAGAGAATACATGTTTATCAATACATAGCCTGAAGAGTTTATCTCCTGTGGCTTTGTTCATTTTAAACATGAAAAATATTCTTCAACAACTAGTCCATGTACAGAAGACTTGAATGCTATAAAAATCAGCTTTCTAACCCCAAGAATAATACTGCTCCCGACCTTCTCACATCAAGCAATGGAGCCCACCAGGTGACCTTTGCCAATGGAGCACTCAAATTTCTCTACAAGTCTCCAGATAGGGGCCCGGCCTGCTCAGAGCCAACATTGTTCCTGACCAAAATGAGTCCTGAGATGTCAGCCTGGGGGCTGTCTCTCTGGGGGCACCAAGGCATCACCTGTGGAAATTCCAAAGCAATTGAAAGCAACCTACCTGCATTCAGACTGAAATGGCCACTTGAGGGACTCACATCCACATGCTCTGAGGGCCAGAATAACTCAAACTACTGTCTATACAGCAATGATACCAAGGTGCCATGACCTTCATCCAAGACAAAAGTCAAACATCTCTAGATGAAACACATCTCCCAAAATATATCTTGGGCAGAAAATTTTCATAGGAAGAAGAATTCAGTCTCCAGACTTTATAACATCTGGGGAGAACTAAACATATGGAAGAGAAAAGAAGAAGCGAAGCTCTTTGTTATGTCCTTCACCTCACCTTGGTAAATGTCTAAGATGCTGCTCTTTGCCATCAACTTTTTTAAGCAACTACCAGAGGAAATGCCTAGTCCTCCTGGGAGGAGCAGCAACTATGCCAAGTATGCTGTGTTCAGTATGATATTGGTGATGATATTGGAGAAACCAGACGTGGAGGGCCCGGAAATGGAGGACCCTGGCGCAGAAGTGGAGGACCCTGAAGCAGAAGTGGAGGGCCGGACTTCCTGCCTGGCACCAGAAACGAGTCCCAGGAGGCCCGGGAGGTCCCGAGAGGGGACACAGCAGCCGCTGTGCGTTCTCCAGGCCCAGCCGCAGTGAGGCAGAACCTCCTGCCGAATTTGCCGGGAGGCGGGACTTCCTGTCACATACGGGAAGTGCCCGTGAATGGCGACATAGCACTTGCTGGGTTCTCCAGGGTCCTCGCCTTCCGTGAGGCGGGACTTCCTTCCATGCTCTATGGAGGCGGGACTTCCAGTTTGGCACCTCAAGTGGGTCGAAAGGGCCATGCAGGGCTTCCCGTTCCCTCCCGGGGGGGGGGCACCCCCCTCGCCGCGGGGCGGGACTTCCAACAGGGGCGGAACTTCTGGCCAGGCACCAGAAGTATGCATCAGAGGCCTGGTTGCAGTGGTCACTCTTTGTTCCCTGTGGGGTTTAGACGCTGCGATGGGGGACTTCTGGTCGGTGAGGCTGGTGCTGCTTCCTGTGCTGGATGGGCTGCTGCGTGTGGGCGGCGTGTGCTGCTGGCGAGGGCTTGCCATGGTGCCAGGAGATCATGGGCAGCGTGGTAAATTGAGGTACACGGGGGCGGGGGGTGGGGTAGGGGGGGAACTGAGTCACGGGAGGGGGAAACTGAGTCACGGGGTGGAAAGTGAGTCACAGGGGGGAAACTGAATTACGAGGGCTGAGTCACGGGGGGTCGAGTGGGTAAACTGAGGTACGCAGTTCCTCAGAACAGGGCCACTTCCGGTTATTCCGGGCCACTTCCAGCAACGGGGACCACTTCCGGTTGTCCACGGCCACTTCTGGGCACCCTGGGGGGGGCAAGTTACGCATCCATCCACCCCCCACCCCGTTCTCCCCATCCCCTCCCTCCCCTGACCCCTCCCGTGACCCTTAACCTGTCCCCAAACATGACCCCTCCCATGTCTGCTCCCATGACCCCTCCCGTGACCCCTCCCATGACCCCCTCCCTCACTTCCCACAGGATCTCCAGGCTCTGGACCTGGTCATCGGCGCCGACACCTTTGTGGTGCGGGAGAGACGACCCCCCCCCGCCACTGTCTGACTGTCCGTCTGAGGGCTTAGTACCCCCAGCTCTGCCCATCCACCCGTGGGGTACTGGTGCTTTGTAAACCAAGCTCCATCCACCATAGGGTACTGGTGCTTGGTTCCCTCAGCGCCATTCACCCGTGGGGTACTGGTGCTTGGTACTCCCCCAGCTCCATCCACCCATGGGGTACTGGTGTTTGGTTCCCCAGCTCCATCCATCATAGGGTACTGGTGCTTGGTACCCCTCAGCTCTGCCCATCCACCCGTGGGGTAATGGAGCTTGGTTCCCCCTGCTTCATCCACCATAGGTTACTGGTGCTTGGTACCCCCCCAGCTCCGTCCACCCATGGGGTACTGGTGCTTGATACCCCCAGCTTCATCCACCATAGGGAACTGGTGCTTGGTACCCCCAGCTCCATCCATCCACCATGTGGTACTGGTGCTCGGTACTCCCCAGCTCCATCGACCTGTGGGGTACTGAGGTTTGGTTCCCCCAGCTCCATCCATCATAGGGTACTGGTGCTTGGTACCCCCCAGCTCTGCCCATCCACCGTGGGGTACTGCTGCTTGGTTCCCCCAGCTCCGTCCACCCATGGGGGTACTGGTGCTGGGTATCCTCCAGCTCCATCCACCCGTGGGGTACTGGTGCTTGGTTCCTGTCGGGAGCCGAGCTAGCAGCTAACCTCATCCTTACCTCTGGCTGTGCTGTAATCACAAGGAATGAGGTAAGATTTGGCTTAACTGACATCCAGCACTTACCAAGATGTTTTACTGTGTCCATAGGCGCCTGGTTGATGTTTACCATTCAGCCATGTGTTGTTTTATTGCCTCCTGTTATTTACCGACCTAAAAGCTTTCTTATTTTCTTAAACTTTGGTAACCCTATGCCATTCCCTGGTTCCCGAACTGCATAAAAGCTGGGTGTCAAGAATAAACGGGGCTGCAGTCTTGAGTTACAAACTCGAGATGCAGACGTCCCGTACCCCATCTTTGCCCCTTGTCTTTTTTCTCTTGTCTTGTATTTTTCCTTTTCTTTAATCCTCGCCCCCCTCATTCAGGATTCCTTTTCCCTGCCGGCTGGCTCGGCAGGGGTTCCCTCCAGCTCCATCCACCATAAGGAACTGGTGCTTGGTTCCCCCAGCTTCATCCACCATAGGTTACTGGTGCTTGGTACCCCCAGCTCCGTCCACCCATGGGGTACTGGTGCTTGATACCCCGAGCTTCATCCACCATAGGGAACTGGTGCTTGGTACCCCAGCTCCATCCATCCACCATGTGGTACTGGTGCTCAGTACTCCCCAGCTCCATCCACCCGTGGGGGTACTGGTGCTTGCTACCCCAAGCTCTGTCACCCCCCACACAGGCGGTGGACAACCTGGTCCTGGGGAAGACGGCGGAGAAGGACAACGCCTGCTGCATGCTCTCCAGGTGAGGACTTCGTGATCCCTGACCCCATGACCCCCATGACCCCGTGACCCCCCGACCCTGTCGCCCACCCCATTAACGCTTCCAATCCCTCCCAAAGGCATCTGGGGATGGGAAGGGGGAATTCAGGGGCCTGTGACCCCTCCCTGACCCTGGGAAAGAGGGGTCAGGGGTCGTGACCCCCGGCCGGGGTCAGAGGTCACACGGGGGAACCTCTTGTCTGCAGGCTGAGCGGCCGGACACACAGCGTATTATGGGCATGGCACTGGTGTGGTGCTGGATCGCAGGTGAGTTCACCCTGGAGGGGGGGTCTGGGTCAGGGGTCAGGGGTCAGGGGTCACGCCTGGTCTCAAGCCCACAGACGGCCAGCCGCGGATGGAGGAGCTGCGGATCCATAAGGATACGTGGGTGATGTTCTCGGCGCACGGAGGAGCTGGTGGCCCAGTAGGTCAAGAGCTGGGAGCCCATGTAAAGGGGATCAGGAGTTATGGGGGGGGTCGGGGTCATGGGGGTTACTGGTGGTCAGGAGGGGGCCTAGGCCGAATCCTGGGGCCTGGATTTAATCAGGAGTCTGGGTGTTTGGGTCTGGATATGGGACTGGGTGCTGCTCTGAGTCCTCATCCAGGGTGCTGTGCTTAGTCCTGGACCTGGATTCAATCAGGAGCCTGGGTGTTAGGCCTAGATCTGGACCCGGGTGCTGGGCTTAGTCCTGGGCCTGGATTTGATCAGGAGCCTGGGTGCTGCGCTAAGTGCTGAGAGTGGATGAGATCAGGATCCTGGGTGCTGGTCTTAGTCCTGCGGCTTGGGTGCTGTGCTTAGTCCTGGGCATGGACTTGATCAGGCTCCCGGGTGCTGCGCTTAGTCCTGGGCCTGGATTCGATCAGGATCCTGGGTGCTGCGCTTAATCCTGGGCCTGGGTGCTGCACTGAGTCCTGGGCCTGGATTCAATCAGGATCCCGGGTGCTGTGCTCATTCCTGCTCCCAGGTGCTGTGCTCAGTCCTGCTTCTTGGTGCTGCGCTTAGTCCTCAGCCTGGATTAGCTTAGGATACTGGGTGCTGCGCTTAGTGCTGCAGCCGGGAGTAGATCAGGATCACGTGTGCTGTGCTTAGACCTGGGCCTGGGTGCTGTGCTCAGTCCTCACCCTGGATTAGATCAGGATCCCGGGTGCTGCACTCAGTCCTCAGTCTGGATTAGATCAGGAGCATGGGTGTTGGGCTTAGTCCTGGGCCTGGATTTGATCAGGAGACTGGATAGGATCAGGATCCCTGGTGCTGTGCTTGGACGTGGGCCCGGGTGCTGGGCTTAGTCCTGGGCCTGGATGAGAACAGGAGCCTGAGTGCTGGGCTTAGTCCTGGACCTGGATTCGATCAGGAGCCTGGGTTCTGGGCTTAGTCCTGGGCACTGAGACCTGGTCCCGGGTGCTGCGCTCAGTCCTCATCCCGGGTGCTGTGCTTATTCCTATGCTGGGTGCTGCACTCAGTCTTGGTCCCAGGTGCTGTGCTTAGTCCTCCTCCTGGTTTTGATCAGGATCCCGGGTGCTGCGCTCAGTCCTGGTCCCGGGTGCTGCACTCAGTCCTCCTTCTGGATTCAATCAGGATCCCGGGTGCTGTGCTGAGTCCTGCTCTGGGACGCTGTGCTCAGTCCTGGTCCCGGGTGCTGTGCTCAGTCCTCAGTATGGATTCAATCAGGATAACAGGTGCTGTGCTCAGTCCTGCTCCCGGGTGCTGCGCTCATTGCTCAACCTGGATGAGATCAGGATTCCAGGTGCTGTGCTTAGTCCCACGCTGGGTGCTGCACTCAGTCCTGGGCCTGGATTAAATCAGGATCCTGGGTGCTGTGCTTAGTCCTGGGCTGGGTGCTGCACTTAGTTCTTGGGTGTGGATTTTTAGACCAGGATCCCAGGTGCTGCATTCAGTCATGGGCCTGGGTTAGATCATGAGCCTGGGTGTTGGGCCTGCATCTGGGCCCGGGTGCTGGGCTTAGTCCTGGGCCTGGATTAGATCAGGAGCCTGGGCATTTGGGTCTGGCTGTGGGACTTGGTGTTATTCTTAGTCCTCATCCAGGGTGCTGTGCTTAGTCCTGGGGCTGGATGAGATCGGGGGCCTTGATGAGATCAGGGGCCTAGGCATTGGGTCTGGATGTTGGCCTGGGAACTGTGCTTAGTCCTGGGTCTTGGTGCTGCACTTAGTCCTGGGCCTGGATTCGAACAGGAGCCTGTGTGCTGCGCTAAGTGCTGAGCTTGGATGAGATCAGGATCCTGGGTGCTGGACTTAGTCCTGCTTCTGATTGCTGCGCTGAGTCCTCAGCCTGGATTAGCTTAGGATCCTGGGTGCTGCGCTTAGTGCTGCCGCGTAAAGTAGATCAGGATCATGGGTGCTGTGGTTAGTCCTAGGACTGGGTGAGGTGCTCAGTCCTCTGCCTGGATGAGATCAGGATCGTGGGTTCTGCACTCAGTCCTCAGTCTGGATTAGATCAGGAACACTGGTGTTGGGCTTAGTCCTGGAACTGGATTTGATCAGGAGCCTGGATGAGATCAGGATCATGGGTTCTGCACTCAGTCCTCAGTCTGGATTAGATCAGGAACACTGGTGTTGGGCTTAGTCCTGGAACTGGATTTGATCAGGAGCCTGGATGAGATCAGGATCACAGGTTCTGCACTCAGTCCTCAGTCTGGATTAGATCAGGAACACTGGTGTTGGGCTTAGTCCTGGAACTGGATTTGATCAGGAGCCTGGATGAGATCAGGATCCCAGGTGCTGTGCTTAGACATGGGCCTGGGTGCTGGGCTTAGTCCTCGGCCTGGATAAGATCAGGATCTGAGGTGCTGTCCTTAGTCCTGGGCCTGGGTGCTGGGCTCAGTCCTTGGCCTTGGTGCTGTGTGCAGTCCTTGTCCTGGGTGCTGCGCTTAGTACTGCTCCCAGGTGCTGTGCTTAGTCCTCAGCACAGGCGTTGGGCTCAGTCCTCGGCCTGGATGAGACCAGGATCCCGGGTGCTGCGCTTAGTCCTCGTCCCAGGTGCTGCGCTCAGTCCTGGGCCTGGGTGCTGCGCTTAGTCCTTGAGCCTGAATTATTAGATCAGGATCCCAGGTGCTGCACTCAGTCCTTGGGTCTGAATTATTAGCTCAGGATCCTAGGTGCTGTGCTTTGTCCTGGGCCTGGATTCCATCAGAATCGGATCCCAGATGTTGGCCTCAGTCCTGGGCCTGGGTGCTGCGCTTAGTCCTCAGTCTGGATTAGATCATTCTCCCGGGTGCTGGGCTTAGTCCCATGCTGCGTGCTGCTCTCAGTCCTGGTCCGGGGTGCTATGCTCAGTCCTAATCCTGGATTAGATCAGGATCCCGGGTGCTGCATTTAGTCATGGGCCTGGGTGCTGCGGTTAGTCTCAGGCCTGGATTTGATCAGGATCCCAGTTGCTGCGCTCAGCCCTGGGCCTGGATTCGATCAGGATCCCGGATGCTGTGCTGAGTCCTGGGTCTGGATGAGATCAGGCTCCCAGGTGCTATGCTCAGTACCGTTACCGGGTGCTGTGCACAGTCCTTAGTCTGGATTAGATCAGGATCCCAGGTGCTACGATTAGTCCTTTGCTGGGTGCTGCACTCAGTCCTTGGCCCGGGTGATGTGCTCAGTCCTCAGCCCGTGTGCTGCACTCAGTCCTTGGCCTGGATGAGATCAGGTTTCCGGGTACTGGGCTCAGTCCTGGACCTGCGTGCTGCACTTAGTCCTCAGTCTGGATGAGATCAGGATCCCGGGTGCTGCACTGAGTCCTGGTTCTGGGTGCTGCGCTCAGTCCTCAGCCTGGGTGCTGCACTCAGTCCTCGTCCCGGGTGCTGTGCTTATTCCTATGCTGGGTGCTGCGCTCAGTCCTGCTCCCAGGTTCTGTGCTCAGTCCTCCTCCTGGATTTGATCAGGATCCCGGATGCTGCGCTCAGTCCTGGTCCCGGGTGCTGCACTCAGTCCTCCTCCTGGATTCAATCAGGATCTCGGGTGCTGCACTGAGTCCTGCTCCAGGACGCTGTGCTCAGTCCTGGTCCCGGGTGCTGTGCTCAGTCCTCAGTCTGGATTCAATCAGGATCCCAGGTGCTGTGCTCAGTCCTGCTCCCGGGTGCTGCGCTCATTGCTCAACCTGGATGAGATCAGGATTCCAGGTGCTGTCCTTAGTCCCACACTGGGTGCTGCACTCAGTCCTGGGCCTGGATTAAATCAGGATCCTGGGTGCTGTGCTTAGTCCTGGGCTGGGTGCTGCACTTAGTCCTTGGGCGTGGATTATTAGATCAGGATCCCGGGTGCTGCACTCAGTCATGGGCCTGGGTTAGATCAGGAGCCTGGGTGTTGGGCCTGGATCTGGGCCTGGGTGCTGGGCTTAGTCCTTGGCCTGGATTAGATCAGGAGCCTGGGCGTTTGTGTCTGGCTGTGGGACGTGGTGCTGCGCTTAGTCCTCCTCCAGGGTGCTGTGCTTAGTCCTGGGGCTGGATGAGATCGGGGGCCTGGATGAGTTCAGGGGCCTGGGCATTGGGTCTTGATGTCGGCCTGGGTGCTGTGCTAAGTGCTGAGCCTGGATGAGATCAGGATCCTGGGTGCTGGTCTTAGTCCTGCGGCCTGGGTGATGTGCTTAGTCCTAGGCCTGGATGAGATCAGGATCCCACGTGCTGTGCCTAGTCCTGGGACTGGGTGCTGGGCTCAGTCCTTGGCCTTGGTGCTGCGCGCAGTCCCTCATCCCAGGTGCTGTGCTCAGTCTTGCTCCCAGGTGCTTGCTTAGTCCTCAGTAAAGGTGCTGCGCTCAGTCCTTGGCCTGGATTAGAAAAGGATCCCGCGTGCTGCGCTTAGTCCTGATTCTCGGTGTTGTGCTTAGTCCTCAGCCTGGATTAGCTTAGGATCCTGGGTGCTGCGCTTAGTGCTGCAGCTTAAAGTAGATCAGGATCACGGGTGCTGTGCTTAGTCCTGGGACTGGGTGCTGTGCTCAGTCCTCAGCCTGGATGAGATCAGGATCCCAGGTGCTGCACTCAGTCCTCAGTCTGGATTAGATCAGGAGCACGGGTGTTGGGCTTAGTCCTGGGCCTGGATTTGATCAGGAGACTGGATAGGATCAGGATCCCTGGTACTGTGCTTAGACATGGGCCTGGCTGCTGGGCTTAGTCCTGGGCCTGGATGAGTTCAGGAGCCTGGGTGCTGGGCTTAGTCCTAGACCTGGATTCGATTAGGATCCTGTGTTCTGGGCTTAGTCCTGGGCCTAGGTGAGATCTGGATCCCAGGTGCTGTGCTTAGTCCTGGGCCTGGGTCCTGGCCTTAGTCCTGGGCCTGGGTGCTGTGCTTAGTCCTTAGTCTGGATTAGATCAGGATCCCAGGTGCTGGGCTTAGTCCCATGCTGGGTGTTGTGCTCAGTCCTAATCCTGGATTAGATCAGGATCCCGGGTGCTGCACTTAGTCATGGGCCTGGGTGCTGCACTTAGTCTCAGGCCTGGATTTGATCAGGATCCGGGTTGCTGCGCTCAGCCCTGGGCCTGGATTCGATCAGGATCCCATGTGCTGCGCTGAGTCCTTGGTCTGGATGAGATCAGGCTCCCAGGTGCTATGCTCAGTACCGTTCCCGGGTGCTGTGCTCAGTCCTTAGTCTGGATTAGATCAGAATCCCAGGTGCTACGATTAGTCCTGTGCTGGGTGCTGCGCTCAGTCCTTGGCCCAGGTGATGTGATCAGTCCTCAGCCCGGGTGCTGTGCTCAGTCCTTGGCCTGGATGAGATCAGGCTTCCGGGTACTGGGCTCAGTCCTGGTCCTGCGTGCTGCACTTAGTCCTCAGTCTGGATGAGATCAGGATCCCGGTGTTGTGCCAAGTCGCAAGACCACCCCCAAGAAGACCACCGAGATTCAGACACTCCAAAATGCAAAAGCAAGGCAAGGCTTTATTTAACGAGCTGCCAACTCGGGCCTCGTCCTACCCACCGACACAGCAGAGGTTAGGAGGGAGCCCCGAGCTGTGATTACACAGGGCTTATAAAGGCAAAGAACAAGGTTACAACAATCAGCTGTGCAAGCAAGATTAGAACACAGGTACAAATCTGATTGACTCAGGGTTTGATTCTAAAATGGGGTTCACGTGGTAGGGCCTGACTTCAAAGTCTGGCACCTTATTTCCTCCTTTTTCTTTTTTGTACCTTGGGAGCCAATCATGGCTCCATTCTGTCCATTTCAATGGCTTGAATGTCTAGGGGATGATATAGAGGTAAGGCATGGGCCAGTAGGGCCAAAAGTAGTATCCGAAAATAACTCTGGTCCCTCGGTTTTAAAGGGGGGCTGATGGGTGAAGATCATCCATCTTCTGTAATTTCTTCAGGCTGACTCAGGGGCGTTGACCTTACCTAGCCAGGAACCTATAACCTTACTGCAGGATTACTGCAAACTGAAAATTAACTTTAAGGAAAGAAGGCAAAAAGAAAATTATAACAATATTCAGTCTAACTTTCTTTTCTTGAGGCGAAGGCAAAGCGGCTGAGTTGGGTGCTTGGAGACCTCCCATGTTCCATCACGGTAGTTGTTATCCAGGGCAAAGGGGTCAACTGGCCTGGCGTGGAAGCAATGAACCCAAGTGGCGATGCCGTCTAGGGTCCCTTCCACCATGGTTAATCTGTTGATTGGGGGTATTGGCAAGCTGACAGGCCTTTAACAGATCTCATTAAGGACACAACACAATCTCAGGTCTACAAGCTTTCTTTCCTAAACAGATGTATCAGCTTAAAATTCTTACTGCCAGTCAGGGCTTTCAGTAAATGCGGGGGGTGAGATTTTAATCTATCCTCTCATTTGACAAACTTACCCTTACTAACCACTATCACAGATGACTGGCAAGTTCCTGCCCAGTAGACAGACATGGGCATTGGAAAGGCATGCTTATGAACTATTCTTCTAGGACTTCCCGGCTTTGATTAACTTTTGAAAGGCCAACAGTAGTGACTCTAGGATCTGACACCATCTCTGCCATCCAAGCAGTGGCTTACTGCCTCTGGATGCTCCATCACTTTTGTCCCAGGAGGAGTGACTTTCGACTTGGACTCAGGGCCTGAGCGCTGTCCCTCAGCTCTCCAGCTCAAGATTAGCACCGTACCACTTTTGAGCTCCACACCAGTCTGTTCCCAGCACTCTGCTGGCTGATTACAGACAAGTCTCTCACAGGGACCTTTCTTTGCCCGGGCTGGCTTCGAACCGCAGATTCAGATCAATGAGTCTTATAAGGGGCCACTTTATAAGCAATTACAAGCAACAAGGCGGTCCACACAGAAGTAGTTTTTAAGCATGCTCTCTTACCTGGAACTTATTAAGGGTCAGTATTAGATCTTGACAAACTTGTAGGAATCACCTGTGCTTCTCTGTGGGTCTGCTGGAAACTGTTACAAAAAAACCTACAAAGAAGCTGGAATGGCAATTAAACATTTTGGTAGCCATAATTCTCCTTTTCTCACTTTGCAATAATTATTTAGGACAATTTTACTTCCAAATTTCTTCCAAAAGGCTACAAAAACAAAACAATACAAAAGGAGGAAAACACACAGGCCTAAGAAAAGCTACGAGTTGGAGATCTCCCAAGCTGGCCCACAACCTCCTACAAGGGTGCAGAAGGAATGGACCCGAGTTGGCCCACAACCTCCTGCAAGAAGGAGTGGACCCGAGTTGGCCCACAACCTCCTGCAAGGGTGCAGAAGGACTGGACCCGAGTTGGCCCACAACCTCCTGCCAGATAAGCAGGAGGAGCAGACCCAAGTACAAGGTGGGCGGGTTGAGTCTCGTTTAGGAGGCCCTCCTGGTCATTTCCGGCCAAAAACCAAACTGACTCGCGCCCTACAAGTATAAGCAAAAGCAAAACAGACAAACAGACAAATTACAGGACAAGACAAATGAACAGCGCTGTTTTCTTACCTTTGGAGTCTGGGATCTCGGGGTCTCTGGGGCTATCCCGGACGAGCCCCCAAATGTTGTGCCAAGTCGCAAGACCACCCCCAAGAAGACCACCGAGATTCAGACACTCCAAAATGCAAAAGCAAGGCAAGGCTTTATTTAACGAGCTGCCAACTCGTGCCTCGTCCTACCCACCGACACAGCGGAGGTTAGGAGGGAGCCCCGAGCTGTGATTACACAGGGCTTATAAAGGCAAAGAACAAGGTTACTACAATCAGCTGTGCAAGCAAGATTAGAACACAGGTACAAATCTGATTGGCTCAGGGTTCAATTCTAAAATGGGGTTCACGTGGTGGGGCCTGACTTCAAGTCTGGCACCTTACCGGGTGCTGCACTGAGTCCTGGTCCCTGGTGCTGCGCTCAGTCTTCGGCCTGGGTACTGCATTCAGTCCGTGTCCCGGGTTCTGTGCTTATTCCTATGCTAGGTGCTGTGCTCAGTCCTGCTCCCAGTTGCTGTGCTCAGTCCTCCTCCTGGATTTGATCAGAATCCCGGGTGCTGCATTCAGTCCTCCTCCTGGAATTGTTCAGGATACTGGGTGTTGTTCTTAGTCCTGCGGCCTGGGTGTTGCACTTAGTCCTGGGCCTGGATGAGATCAGGATTCCAGGTGCTGTTCTTAGTCCTGGGCCTGGGTGCTGGGCTCAGTCCTCGGCCTTGTTTCTGTGCACAGTCCTCGTCCCGGGTGCTGCTCTCAGTCCTGCTCCCAGGTGCTGCACTCAGTCCTCGGCCTGGATGAGATCAGGATCCCGGGTGCTGCACTTAGTCCTTCTCAGTGCTGCGCTTAGTCCTCAGCCTGGATTAGCTTAGGATCCTGGATGCTGCGCTTAGTGCTGCAGCTTAAAGTATATCAAGATCACGGGTGCTCTGCTTAGTCCTAGGACTGGGTGCTGTGCTCATTCCTCAGCCTGGATGAGATCAGGATCCCAGGTGCTGCACTCAGTCCTCAGTCTGGGTTAGATCAGGAGCACGGGTGTTGGGCTTAGTCCTGGGCTTGGATTTGATCAGGAGCCTGGATGAGATCAGGATCCCAGGTGCTGTGCTTAGTCCTGGGCCTGGTGCTGCGCACAATCCTCGTCTCAGGTGCTGCACTCAGTCCTGCTCCCAGGTGCTCTGTTTAGTCCTCAGCTCAGATCCTGCGCTCAGTCCTCAGTCTGGATTAGATCAGGATCCTGGGTGCTGCACTCAGTTCTGGGCCTTGGTGCTGCGCTTAGTCCTTGAGCCCGAATTATTTGATCAGGATCCCGGGTGCTGCACTCAGTCCTTGGGCCTGAATTATTAGCTCAGCATCCTGGGTGCTGTGGTTTGTCCTGGGCCTGGATTCCATCAGGATCGGTTCACAGGTGCTGGGCTTAGTCCTGCGCCTGCCTGCTGCGCTTAGTCTTCAGTCTGGATTAGATCAGGCTCCCAGGTGCTGGGCTTAGTCCCGTGCTGGGTGCTGCACTCAGTCCTAATCCTGGATTAGATCAGGATCCCCTGTGCTGCACTTAGTCCTGGGCCTGGGTGCTGCGCTTAGTCTCAGGCTTGTATTTGATCAGGATCCCGGGTGCTGCGCTCAGCCCTGGGCCTGGATTTGATCAGGATCCCGGTGCTGTGCTGAGTCCTGGGTCTGGATGAGATCACGCTCCCAGATGCTATGCTTAGTCCTGCTCCCGGGTGCTGTGCACAGTCCTTAGTCTGCATTAGATCAGGATCCCAGGTGCAACGCCTAGTCCTGTGCTGGGTGCTGGGCACAGTCCCTGGCCCGTGTGCTGTGCTCATTCCTCAGCCCAGGTGCTGTGCTCAGTCCTTGGCCTGGATGAGATCAGGTTTCCGGGTACTGGGCTCAGTCCTGGTCCTGCGTGCTGCACTTAGTCCTCAGTCTGGATGAGATCAGGAACCCGGGTGCTGCTCTGAGTCCTGGTCCCTGGTGCTCCGCTCAGTCCTCGGCCTGGTTGCTGCACTCAGTCCTCATCCCGGGTGCTGTGCTCAGTCCTGCTCCCGGGTGCTGTGCTCAGTCCTCCTCCTGGATTCAATCAGGATCCTGGGTGCTGCGCTGAGTCCTGCTCCGGGATGCTTTGCTCAGTCCTGGTCCTGGGTGCTGTGCTCAGTCCTTAGTCTGGATTCAATCAGGATCCCAGGTGCTGTGGTCAGTCCTGGTCCCGGGTGCTGTGCTCAGTCCTCAGCTTGGTTGAGATCAGGATTCCAGGTGTTGTGCTTAGTCCTGCACTGGGTGCTGCACCCAGTTCTGGGCCTGGGTTAGATCAAGATCCTGGGTGCTGCATTTAGTCATTGGGCGTCGATTATTAGATCAGGATACCGGGCGCTGCACTGAGTCATGTGCCTGGGTTAAATCAGGATTCTGGGTGCTGTGCTTAGTCCCAGGCCTGGATGAAATCAGGATCTCGGGTGCTGCGCTTAGTCCTGGACCTGGATTGGATCAGAATCCCGGGTGCTGTGCTCAGTCCTGCACTGGGTGCTGCGCTCAGTCCTGCTCCCAGGTGCAGTTAGGGAGCAGTAGACTTCTTCAGGTAAGAAGTTCAATAGAAACTACTAAGTGCCCCACAGCAATAACCCAGGACTGCCAGTAGCCATACCTCAGAGAGGAAGAAAGTGAAAGGAAAATGCTCAACAAGCCCAATTTATCTCTAGTTTAACAAAGTCTGGGGAAAAATGATTTCAGATATCCAGCCACATCCCCTGGCTTCTTGCCGCTACTTTTCTGAATATAAAAAGCAGGCAAAAAAAAAAGTCTGGTACAAACCAGAGGAACAGAGGTGTTCATAACACATAGTAGGTTGATTTTCAGCTTTGATGGATTTAGGGGTGATTCTGTTTCAGTGATATCAGCAGTCTCCCAAACCACCCCTGTTATTTCCTAGATCACATGAAGATCTAGATACTGTGTTTCTCCATACCGGTTTTGTGAAACACTACTCTGCTTTCCAGCCTGACCTGTGCCATTCCCAAGGTATGCAGCAGCCTACCATTTCTAATTAGGGAATGGAAATAGAACCTGCTCACCAGCTCAAGATGAGATGAAGGAATAATGCAGGACAGCAAGCACACTAAACCCAGACCTTAAGAGGGCCTAAACCCATTTCTCTCCGCAGAAATTGCTTGATCAGAGATGGAACTCCTGGGTTCAATCTCATCCCTCATGCCCAAGTCTATTTTAGGACAGTCTATTTTAGGATTGTGGGTCTATTTTAGGACAGCCCACCCCACTTACTTTAGAGGCTCTTCAAGCACCAGGGCTAGGCAAGGGAGCCAAGGGCTGATGAGAGTAATGAGCGAAGACCAGAGGGGTATACAAGGAGCCTGAAAGGCAGAACTCCCATTGACTGGAGACTGTCATCAGTAATGGACTCTAGCATGACCATCAGACCAGAGACTCCTGCAACACAGGTCACCAGAGAGCCAAGACTCCACCCCATGGACACATAGGCCAGAACCCAGTGTGTCCATAGCTGAGATCACACTGGCCACACAAAGTAGGACAGCACACGATAAATGTCTTTGGCTTGATTGTGGAAGACAATATGAAACAGAGGGTATTTGAATATTTGTCCAAAAAAGCTTTTCAATTGGGGAACTTCAGAGCCCATCCTTGTATTTGGTTAGGAAAAGCCCCTCTGGCTTCCACTCAGTGGAAGGTAATTACTACTCTACTAGCACACCCAAGGGTTGTAAGTGGCTTGGGCTATGAAGGTGAAGGACCCAAGCCCGAATCCTGATTGTATCTAATGGCTTTTGAACCCATCCCAGGCCTCTAATGTAAAGAGACCAAGAACACACAGCCAGTACCTAACCAAAAAAGTACTCAAATGGCCTGAGGGCAGAAGACTCTGACCTTCTTTGGGATGAATCATAAACACCAGCAGAGGTGGGCAAAAGCAGGATGCTAGTACCTGGATTTGGTACACTAGCATGCAGTCTTTCACAATGCATGGGACTATAGGAAAAGCTGTTGCAACCTCCCACACACGGGAGCTCAATGTCCAAAAGGAATTGAGTAGGGACAGGAAGAAAATACCCCTGGTAGTAGTAGAAGAGGTTTTGAATGAACCAGTATAGAATACAGGTTTAGATCTCAAAAGCCTATTAAGTAAGATACGTCAGCTCGAGCAGGTTAGCTCTTTGCTAAATCATGCACAGTGTCCATCTTCAGATAATACTTAGCTGCCTAGGGAGTGAAAAGTTAAAGAGAGGTAAGTAGCTTCAATAGGCTGTGCTTCCTTCACTGTGTGACAGTCTTGATATTGCCAGCAGTATGTTCTTAGAAGTAGATTCACTACACTAAGTGCACTCATACTCAAAAGGAACTTATGTGGGCGGCTCCTTAACCCTCAAGGAGTTACAAGCCAGTGTAGCACTTTCTGCAGGTGTTGGAGCTTCACATGTTTTGCTGAGCCAACTCCACAGTGGGCTGCTCAACTGAAAAGTTTACTGAGAAGCCCCAGGAAGGATGCAGTAACCACTTCTGTCAGGACTAGGGAACATTTCCAAAAAGTAGACAACACTAAAGTGAAATTAGATAGTTTCTCTTTTGCAAAATCTACAAATCTGAATAAGGACTGAAAGCCAGCAGGAGGCAGCAGAAAATGCAGGGTGAGAGGGAGAACATAATAAATTTGGCACATTAAGGGGAAAAAGGTCATAAATGAATTGTACTCAGGTTACAAAGGGGAATTCAGAATAGAATCAGAATTTCAGATGCTTGAGGAATGTATAGAAATACCACAGTGAAATCACTTCCTTTGGATACTATAGACTGAGTTTTCCAAAAAGTCACCTATTATTTCCTCTAAGGAATTTAGAACTCAGAGGTTAATGCTTTTTGGTAGATTTATACAGGTTAGGAGTTTCCTAACCATTCCGTCAATGAGGGCAGGCAGGAAGCCAAGCTCAGCTCTTCAGAAGCTTTACACTTAGAGGAGGCAATCACACCCACCAGATTCTCAGGTATCTTTTAACCTTAAATTTTTTTTATTATCAATGTGATGTGCATAGGGGTTAAAGTGAAGTCAGGCAAAGAGTACATTTCTTTTGGACAATGTCACCCCTTCCTTCCCTCTCTCCCGGTTTTTCCCTCCAATCCTACCCATAAGTTGTATAGTTCATTTTCAAATAGTGTCCACTGAGTACCATTGCTGCATTTGTTCACCCTCTGTCCCTCCATTTCTGTGCCTTCCTTTACCCTCCCAAAGAGCTATAAACAAACATACACAACAAAAAAGAAAGAAAAAAAAAAACAGGAGAAAATACAGAATCCTTGTTTCCATTTTCTTGAAACTAATTTTGACTCATGTGAGTAACTCCACACTCTACCCTTTGTTTCAGCTTAGATTGAATTGGCCCTCCATCCAATTTATGCTAAAGTGAGAGCTACCAAAGAGATCTTCCAAGAAAACAAAAGCCCTTGTTATGTGTTACTCTGGTCAGTGAGTATACATTTTCCACCACAGGCTAGACATCCTCTATAGCAAGAGACAGGCTGTGGAGAAGCAGCCCACATCAGAGCATCTGGAGATGGAGACAGGGGTTGAGTGATTTATAACCGAGTTCATTTATAAGGAGTAAGGATGAACTGGGGAGGAGATGGGAAATGAATTTCCAACAGCTCTGAAAGGACAGTGACAGAAAGTCTCCATACTAAACCAGCATTCCTTCCAGAGTGACCAGCCAACACAGCAAGCCTGCAGCTCCCAATAAACAGTACCCACACCTTACTCCCTGTTGATCTTGCTAGCACCTGGCACTGGACTGTACATGGGGGGAATGGAGTGGATCAGGTGAGAGAACAGAAAAACTTATTTCCTTGAAGCTTAGGAACATAATGGGAGGGCTGAAAGTGAGGAAGTGGATGGATGGACCTTGAATAAACATTCAGAACCATCTAGTTCTCCTTTCTGTTACAACCTAAAGCCTGCAAGACCAGAGATCTGTCACACAACTCTCCTCTATCTTATTGGCATGAACAGGTTCCAAGGACATGTTAGATTGCTGCAGAGCCACAAATAAAATACTCATTTTCAGTACTTGATGCACTTAGGGTACATTTGAAACCCATTTCCCACTTCTACCTTTACGCTTCTATCTCCCTAACACACCTGAAGCCAAGTTTATCATCTAATTGAGGAGGAGGAGGAGAGAAGTGGAGGAAGAGAGCAGAGGAGGCAGAGAGCAGAGGAGGAGGAGAGGCAAAAAGGAGAGCAGAGGAGGAGAGCAGTGGAGAGCAGAGGAGGAGAGTGGAGGAGAGAAGAGGAGCTCAGAGGAGTGCAGAGGAGAGCATTATTTATTTTTGTTTGTTTTGCTCCCAGCTGGGAGGAGAGGCACAGGCTGAGGATGGTCCTTGCCTGCGGGTCCCCGTGCTGAGCCCCATACAGGTCCCTCACCGCGCCTGCCTGGCACCTACTCTGCCAACTACTTGTGCAGCCGCCAGGACTGAACTTTGGAGGACTTGTCCCTTCTCCTCTGGCCAGTTGTCTTGGCAGGAGGTAGAAGGTGGCCACAGGACCCCCCCCCCACCATGCTGGTGAAGAAGCCCACTGGGAAGGGAACAGGGCGAGAGGCTGGATCTGAAGGACCCAGCCCCTCCAGGCAGCATTGCACCTGTGCCATGCCCCCGTGCACCACCCTGGCGACCCTCCTCTCCGGGGTGGCCGTGATTTCTTCTCTGTAACTTGGGGTGAAAACCAACGACCTTCAGGCGAGGATCCTCACCCTGGAATCTGCTAAAGGGGCGCCCTCCGTTCCCCTGCTGCCCGAGAAGGCGGATCAGCTGAAGACCATAGTACTTGAGTGGAGCGACTCCTGGCTCAGGTGTGTGAGGCTGGGCCTTGCACAAGGGGGAGTTGCATGTGGATAGAATTTTGCACAGGTTCAGTCAGTCTGCAGGATCCACCCTTACTGGTTATACAGTTGATTTGAGATGTGTGAGCCTCTGTGGTATCTATTTATTCAAGTCCCTTCCTTGGTTTCTCGCCAAGTCTGTGTGTAGGATCTTCCCTCTGTCTTCCTTAAGGATTGCATGTTGCAATGGCAGTAGGGGCTTTGCCCAGCTGTTTAGTTTTGTGGAGTCTGGGCTGTCAGCATTCTCAGTTGTATGGAGAATATTCATTGTAATGCTCACATTTGTTTTTCATTTGATAAGGTTAGGCCTTATCAGTAGAGAATGGTAAGCACTCTTAAAAGTGAAATAAGCCCATAGTTTTAAAAATTCATTTAACTCGGAATTCTTTTCATATTAAATGTTTTAGAAATTGGAAAAAAAAAGTTTTCCTTTGTTTTTTTGGAGGGGGAGCATTAACAGAGGTTGTGCTCAGATATTGATGAATGGAGAATTGAAAGGGATTCTTTTTAAGATGACTTAGACTCCAGTAGGGAGAGGGTAGTTTTTCTGCCAGTGGAGAGATGCAGTAGTTGCAGCCCGAATGTGATAAAGTATGTCTACAACATTGGCTGTTATTGATAGAACACACATTGCCATGAGCTGCATTGTTAGTGCCGGAGTTTTGCCTTGGCTGTGCAGGGAGAGGGTGGTGATAGTTGAATAATGAAGAAAGGTGTTACCCAAATCTATCAATCTATGTCAATGGTAATTTGCTTTTTAAATTAAAAACAAAATTATGTCTTGAGTACTGTTAGCATTGCCTAAGATCCATGCACTTACATAAATGCTGTTTGTGCAGGCTATCAAACATTATTAACAGCCACAGAGGAAGAGTCCCTGAAGAACTCACAGAACTGGAATACTACTGCTAGCTCTTAATATATCTTCTTTTCCTACAGGAATCCTACGAACACATGGCTAAAGTAAGAATCACAAGAGAAACACCTTCTGAGTGCAACTGTCCAGCAGATAAAAAATGAAACTTACTTAACTAGGTTCCATCTAGAGGAGAGCGTTTGCACACAAAAGATCATATGCCTGTCAGGTCTACCTGTAACAGTAACAGAGAAAGAATGCAGACCCAACTTGCTTTAAGAAAATCAACATGTCTCCCTTTGACAGATGGTGAGTAAAGCCACAAATATTATTTTAAGCAGCATACCAGTGTCTGTGAGGGGAAAAAAAGAGCTAATTACCATGAAAAATATAGGCAAGGGGATATACAAAGTTCTTAGTGTCCCGGATTGAAAAGTCATCTTCAATTTTATTAAATAACTTCAGTGTTCGTGGTGAACATGGTCTGAATAGCTGTGAAGCCCTGGTGTCTAATGTTATATTAGTGCAGAGTTGTTTGTGTTTATTATATTCGCAAGTGATCTAACCTGTAGGTAAAAATGAAGACTAAAGGAAATTAGTTCTTTATTTTGTTCTCAGTACCTTGCCAGAAATATTCTTCCATGTTGTCCATTTTTCTGTGTAGTTATAAGAAACCATAGTGACAGTGTGTATTAGAAGGATAGAGACGAGACGGTAGTGAATGAGCACCCCCGCCCCCCCCATCATTAAATCTTCATTCACAGACTTCTGAGCCTTGGTAATTGTCTGTAGACCTAACAATTTAAAAGCTCTTCGAATATGGCCAGGGGAAGGAATTTAGTGGATACAATATTATATAATGCATAAAAACTCCCATGAATCTCAAGATGTTCTTTAGATAAACATGGTGAATGTATTTATGAACATTCTAGTTTCTTTCATCCTTATGAATGGAAAATGAGTCTTTTTCTCTCATATGGAAGAGCTCATTTCAATGTAGTCATGTGCTTCATAATGACACTTCAACCCATGACAGGTCACAAATATAACAGTGGCCCCCTAAGATTGTGTAACCTAGTGATGTCATAGCCAGCTTAGTTTGTGTGAGTGAGCTGTGTGATGTTTGCTCAGCAGTGGGATGGCAACAGCACAGCCCTTAGAATATGCCCCAGTTATGATTAAGCTGCAGGTGACTGTGAAAAACTTGCAGCTGCTGTGCACTGCTGGCTCACGCCTGTAATCATGGCTACTCAGGAGGTGGAGATCTGAGAATTGCAGTTCAAAGCCAGCCTAGTCAGCAAAGTCTATGAGACTCTTATCTCCAACAAACTAAGAAAAAGCTGGAAAAGGCACTGTGACTCAAGTGGTAGAGCCTTGAGCACAGAGAGGCTCAGGGACAGCACCCAAGACCCTGAGTCCAAGCCCCGGGACTGGGGATAAAAAGGACTACTGCCTGTAATTTCTTATAGTTTCAGGTTGGTTTTTGTCTCATGATAACTAGTTCAGGCACAGTTTAGACTTTTCAATTTCCAGGTTATACAGCATAAAAGCTTTTAGTATTTGTATTTGTATTTACTATTTGTATTTGACCATCTTTGAGATATATTATTTTTCAGTGAAGGCTTTTGATGAGAAGACAAAGCATGGATGTTTGACATTGTGTGTTTCATCCTGAGTAGTTGAGAAAGACCTCAGACGTAAGATATTCAAGGGAAGAACTTTTCCAGCACAGGAATGAAATCACAGCTGCCCCTGCCCCATAGGGATGATGTTAATTCCCCCGACCTTGGGTAGGGTAGGTATAGGACTTCACAAATCACACCTGGCAGGAAAGAGCATCTTTTGAATATACAAAAAAATCCAGTACACGGGCTGTGTGTATGTGGGGAGCTTAAATTTAATTTGGAAGATTCATAACAAACTTGGTAAAATGTTGAAAAGTGACCACACTGAGTTCTATTTCCAGAGGAGATACTATTGTTTTTAGGATGCTTCATGTAGGCCAGTGATTGAACTCTTGTCATCTGGGAGAAAGCTATTATCCTTAAGAGTTTGCTGTATATTCCCTGGGATGATTATTACAGACTTTGTTTTTCCATCTTGCTTTTTTTTTGGTCAGTCCTGGGCCTTGGACTCAGGGCCTGAGCACTGTCCCTGGCTTCTTCCCGCTCAAGGCTAGCACTCTGCCACCTGAGCCACAGCGCCCCTTCTGGCCGTTTTCCATATATGTGGTGCTGGGGAATCGAACAGAGAGCTTCTTGCCACTAGGCCATATTCCCAACCCTGTTTTTCCATCTTAATGTGATAAATGAATAATGAACAGCAATTCTCTTGGGTTGTTGTTTTTTGGTTGCTCTATCACCTGCTTTCCTTCTTGCCACCACTAGAACTCTGCATTACATCAGTTTTTACCTGGCTCCTTGGGAGGGAACTCTGAAGGGGCACATTCAAACACACAGAACCAGATGGGGTTTTTGGTGAGTTACAGAAATAAACTCACTTCTGCTTGTCCAATAACAAGACATCACCCAAACGCAGGCTTTGTGTTAAAAGTAAAAGATTCTGGAGAAAACCAGCTGATGCAGGAATATCTTAGGGAATGAGCTGGCTGGCCAAAAAGGCTTAGAAAGAAGATATGGCACTTCCCACCTGATTTGGCTGGAACCTGTATTCGCCATGTGTGACTAAGACTTGTCACCCAGACATTTGTTTGCAGGACAGAGTGAGACAAGTGTGACCTCAACTCAGTTCCTGTGGACACATGCCCATCCATTGAAGTTGACACTCTTGATGACAGGCTGAGTCTCAGAGCCAAGGGTCGGTAGAAAAGAATCAAAGTTGTGTTGTTTGTACTCACTGATGGCTTCTGCTAGAACTCAGGTCTTACTGGGGTTTTCCCAGGTAGCCTTTGTGGGAAGGCTTTGAGGTCGATTTATTGAATGGCTTCTTACAGTAGGAGAGGCTCTTTGTGATTTACTTTCTATAACTAGGAGAGTTTTAAGTGCTAGCAATCTTAGGATTTGTCCTCTGGGCAGAGGGACTCCAGAGCTAGAAGCCTAATAAGGAATCCAGAATGAGCTGGATATGTCTAGACTGCAATCTTAGAGCTGGAATCCTAGATCTGATACTAAATAATGGTGTGACTGTGATCAAATGAATGCACTTCATTTTTTCACCAGGAAAAAAAAGACTAGAAATTCCTTCTCCATTGTATGATTTATGTAAATAGTTTGGCATATTAGTGTTTAGAGCTTAAATAATACTTCTGTTTTTTCGTGTTGGTTTTTTTTTTTTTGGTAAGTTTCTCAGAAAGACTAGGCAAATTCTCTTACCACTAAAGCTGCACCCACAGTTCACTAGTCTTTTTCTTACATTCCTTCCTCTGCTCCACAGAGGAACAAGTGGGAAATGTTGCAAAAGTTGCTCAGAACCTAAAGCTAAAGTACATGGCAGTTAGTTAAACATCTGTAGGTCATTTATAAAGATAATCTTGCCTGTCAGTATCTCTTGGTGTTGTAGCAGTGGAATTTGGGGTTTTCATGATACCTAGTTTTGTCTCCAAAGTGTGCACCAAAATGACAGGGGAAACAGACCATTTAGACTGAAGCATACTGGGTAGAAAGCCTTTGATTTAATGGGCATGGACATAAAGTTGGACAGTCATTATTATATCATCTTTGTCCTCAGTAGAAAGGTATATTTACCTTTTTTGTAAGATCAAGAGTCGCTCTAGAAAACCAAAAGAAAATTTGCTTTTAAGAACCCCAAATAATTCATCAAAGCTATGTTTAGCAGATTTGCGTTAGCAATGGCAGAGACAAGGAAATAACAGCTGCTATTTGTGGCTTGATCCCTGTCATACCTGACTGTCTCTAAGAGAGTAACTTGGCTCTTCACTATGGCTACAGAATTCTACTTCAGGTTGTGTTCTTTGGACCTTCCATGAAGTATGCATAAAGCAGGCATATTTACAGAAAGGTTTCTCTGTCCAGCCAATGAAGAACGATGGGAATAGATACACCATTCAAGTGATAAGAACTCATTCATCAGTACCATTGGCCTCCTCAGCCTATTAGGTATTGAAAAGATATGTCCCGGCCATCCCAGAGGACCATGCAGAGATCATCACAGACAGGAGAAGAAGGTTCAAAAGGAGGTTCATTAGTGGGGCCATAGTTCCCATGGGAGAGGGAGCTACATGGTGTCTGCACCTTATCCAGGTGGCAGCTTCTCTCTCTGGGGGGTAAAGGAGAAATAGATAGGTAGTGAGTAGGAGTGGCTCATTAGGTATGGGTGGATCTGGGGGCTAGTGGGAGGAGTTGAGGACCTGAAGCTAAGGAAATGCAAACAGGTATAAGAACCTCTGTGGTGTCATCCATGAAGAATAGGAAATGAAGACAGCCACCTTGGCTTTTTCATTAACATGTTACACAATCTTGTGCAAATCATTTCCACATATGGCTTTTTACAAACTGGTTATATCATTGTAAGTAAGAGCTGGGCAATAACGACTTAGCATCTTAGTCAATTCTCTACCTAGCATAAATTCTAAACAGTACCAGATTTTGGGATTTTTTTTTGGGGGGGGGCAAATAAGGCAGACTTTCCCTGTATCCTCATGGAGTTTCTAGTTCCATGAAGATGACACCAAATATTAATTTGAAAAGGACTTTCCATGTGGGATAAGCAAAATCAAGAGGAGTACATTTTGGAGCATATAACCTAAATCTATGAAATTTTTACAATGTGGGAAGTTGTTTAAATGGTTTGGTGGTAGAGAAAGAAAACTATACTTATGTTTCAGAAATTCATAATAGAAGAAAATATGGCTCCTGAGAAAATCTGTAGGAATGGATACAAAGTTTGTTGGTTGCCTTTTGAATTTCTAAGAATTGATGGATAGGTAGATAAAGGTACACTGGTAGCTGATCTGCTGATATTCCAAATGAAAGAAACATGATATTTTTTTCTTGGTCATGGGGCTTGAAATCTGGGCCTGGGCTCTGTCCCTGAGCTCTTCAGCTCTACTACCTGAGCCACTTTCTAAACATGATTTTTAATATAGAATGGACAGCCTGTTCTATATGATGATAGTCTATTCTATTCTATGAATAGTGAGATTAAAGTTGAGAACTTCTTGTGTGGAGTGTTTAACAGCTACAGGTAAAAAGTGAGACTAGAAGCCATCTGGTGGTGGCTCACAGTTATAATTCTAGCTTCTTAGGAGATTGCAATCTGAAGGTTGAGATTCAAAGCCAGCCTAGGCAGGAACTTCCATGAGTCTCTCACCTTCAATAGCCACCAAAAAGCCAAAGTAGAGCTGTAGCTCAAGTGATAGAAAGCCAGCCTTGAGCGAAAAAGTTAAGGGGCAGTGCCCAGGCCCTGAGTTCAAGCCCTAGTATAAGCATACACAGAAAGTAGATACTTCTTAAGGTATCCTCTATACTTATGAAATGACTATTTACAAAGTGGGAGTAAATGCCAACACGCGCAAGTACCCCTCATTCCCAAGTGGGAGCAGTACAGATCCTGGTGATGGATTGAGGACGCCCCAGTATGGTGATGGACGTAAATGTACACGCTTGCTTTGAGATAGAGCACTCTTCCCCCTGGTGTCAGAGCCTTTGTGTTCCTTTGCTAATCCAGTTTACTTGAGCATATAAAACTCCATGTCTTGCTGTATACATTTTCAATGATACATAGAACAGAAACAGTTTTACCTTAAGCAACTTGAATAAGCAACTTGAGATGGTGAATGTTATGGAAATTAAAATGGCAGATATTCTTCACTTCCTGTGACACAGAACCGGGCACAGTGATGAGGGTGCCCCCACGAATGTCCCCAGTAAGTCTTTCTCAGGCCTAATGAATCCAACAGGCTGGACATGACATGCTCAGTGACTTTTCTGCTGAGAGTGGACAAGGACAAGTTGCCTTTTGAAGGGGTGTTCTTGTTTCTTCTCTTTTGTCTGCCTTGTTTACAAATGAAGAAGCTAATTCTTCCAATTCTTGCTCTGTGATGCTTGGCTTGGAACTTGAGGCCTTTTCCTTGCTTCATTTAAACCACTCCTCCAGTTCCTTTTTTTTTTTTTTGGCTTTTGAGTTATCTTTGGATAGTCTTTTGGGCTGGCCAGCCCTCCCCTTCCTCTTTCTCTTCCCCCTTTCCCTTTTCCTCTGCCCTTTTCACCCTTCTTCCCCTTTACTTCCTCCTCCCCTCCCTGCCCTGCTTTTCATTTGATCAGGTGGACTCAAGACTGTGATTCTCCCTACCTCTGTTCCCCAATATCTGGGAAACAGAAGTGTGCCACTATGTCCGTCTTCCTTTCCCTTTCTCACTGTAGTGATTCCGTTGGTAATTATGTAAAAGGATACCAATATTACATGGAGTTTCAATTCACTGTAGCTTATTCGATGTGTGGGAGCAAGCATTCTTTCAAGGCCACAGTCTGCTCTGCTTCTGATTGCTTTGTAAGGGTGAAAAATCAACTCTGTGACATGACCCAAATGGAAGCCGTCCAAGACCTATCATGAAAAACTGTTTGGGTGCCCTCCTTACCACGTTAGAGACTTTCTGGGGTGGTTTGGTGGAAGTGGAGAATGTGAAAACTGTGTATGGATGACTCTGAGCTGCAGGCTGAAACCTGAAACCCAGGATATGACTGGCTACACCTAGAAGCATTGCTACCTAACCTGGCTTGCCAAGATGGGTGAAGTTTGGTGGGGTGGTTTAAAGTGCCATGGAATTTCACAATGCCCCCATCCCTCCCCAATTTGTGTTAACAATGGTGATTCTTACATGTAGATAGGAGGAACTGAGCTAAATAGGAGTTCACTGCTCCACCAGTTTCTTCCCAATTGAATTGCGAGCTATCCCTTGTCTTCCTTGGTGATGGACAAAATCAGTAGAGAAAGCAAATAGTTTCTCCAACCCAACAGCTCTAAGATACCTGAAATGCAGTAAATGTTGCCCTTGTGTAGAGTAGATAGAGCCACAGCCATGAACTTTGGGCTAGTATTCCAACAGCTAGAAAAAGTGGAATTAATACTGTCATTAAACTTACTGTGGAACTTCTCCCCCTCAAAATTTGGAATTTCTATGAGTACAGGATAATTTGGAATTGCGATGACACTTCTGACATCATTGCATCCAGAGATGTCACTGCATCTTCAGTTGAAGGCCTTATTCTCTTCATGAATGGTAGTTGAAATGTATTCATTTCCCTTCATAATGTGTTCCTTACATTGATCACTAGATTCATGCAGTTTTTGTTATAAGGGCATACTTATAGGCTTTGACACCTAAAATGTAAAAAAAAAATATATAATTTCAATTTATAGGCGTTCTGGTCTTCATTATGGACATGAAGCTTTAATTCTTGTATTTAAAATATATTCACACGTTTTAAAATACAATGATCATATTTACTCTAATTGAGTAAATTGTAGCAAGCTCTAGCTTGTACATTATGGTATAACTGGGAGTCAGAATATATGTCTAGATAGTCTTCTTTGTTATCGGTTCCTCTCGCCTCTTCTCCCACTTTTCTCATCTCTTTTCCTCCTCTTCCTTCTCCCTTTTCTTCCCAAAGAGCTCAGTGTTCCTCACTGAAAATGAGGAACATATTCCTTATTCTGTTAGCACTAGGAAGATGGGGAAATGCACAATGTAACCCAGTGTGATATCACACATCACAAACATCAACATCTCTCACCCCATCCATCTGCCTTAAAGTCTGAGATTTTTTAAAAAACTTTAAGTCATCCCAGTTTTTGACATGTTTCTGTGCATTTTTTCATTTTTCTTTGTGCTTTTTTACTTTTTGGTGCCAGCACCAGGGCTTGTACTCAGGTCCTGAGTGCTATCCCTTAGCCTTTGCACTCAAGGATAGTGGTCTACCACTTGAACCACAGCTCTGTTTCCTGATTTTTTGGTGATTAATTGTAGATAAGAGACTTTCTGGTTCATGCTTTCTTTGAACCTTGATTCTCAGAAATCCTTCTCTTGAGGATTACAGACATGAGCCACTGGCACCTTGCTCCTTTGAGCTTTTATTCTTCACACATACGCACATAGAGTCTTGTCAACAAGTTGCTGCTGCCATTAACTTTTTAATATAGTTATTGTTAACACTAGAGTTTTGTTGAGCAGTTAATGTTTAGCTGGAAAAATAGTATCTGCAACATAACTTTCCCCCAAATTACAATGTCCCTTAGTATCTGAAGTGGGTTGGCTCTACAACCCATGTGGCTAATGAAGTTCTTTTGATATAAAACAGTATAATATTTGCATATAAACTACAAACATCCTTCATATACTTTGTCTTCTCTAGATTGCTTACAGTAATAATATAATTGAAATAATGTGTAACTAGATTTTATACCATATTATAGGGCATTATGACAAGTAAACAGTGTGAATGTGTTTTAGTACAGATGCACTGCTTTTCCCTTAAAGATGTACAATCTGTAATTGGTTGAATTTGCATATGCAAATTATTTATTTGTGCATTATTTATAGAAACTATGCTGTAAGAATGTTGGTCTTTGGTAAAATGATGATGGTTCTATGTTGAAACTGAAATGGACACCATGAGGAGACTGAGTTTTGTGTCTGCATTTAAATGACAGGCAAGATCTTGAGAAATTACTAATATTGTAGCCAATATTGACTGAGAAATCCAATGCAATTCACAGAGAGAATGGAAATCTGGCCACATTGTAACAAGTACAACAGAAGGTAAATTGAAAGACTATCTTGTTCCCATTGAAATGAATGTCCACTGTCATCAGGTGTTTGAGCAGGGAGTTGTGGATAGCTCTTTGGCCAAGCAAAGCACATTTTATACGTGTCTGGTAGGACATGCAATAGAATGACACAGCAGCTCTACAAGCTATTGAGCTTTGGTGAGTGATTGTTTTCCCTTCCGTATATCGTTTCAAACTATGGGCTTCAAGGAAGTCTGGAACATAAAAATGACTTTTTGTTTTGACAGACCTGGGGCTTGAACTCAGGGCCTGGGCACTGAGCTTCTTTTGCTCAAGACTGGCACTCAGCTCTACTCTGAACTATCTGGTGGTTGGAGCTAACTGTCTTGTGGACTTTTCCTGCCCAGGCTTGCTTTGAACTGTGATCCTCAGATCTCATTTCTGAGTAGCTAGGATTGTAGGCATAGGCCACCAGTACCTGACTTCCTGACTTCCTGACTTTTGCTCCTCTGTCCTCCTCCTCAGGACCCCTTCCTTCCTTCCTCCTCCTTTTTTCATCTTTCTTCTTTTTTCCCCTTTTCTTCATTGCTTTGCTTTCTGAGAGAAGTCAATGATCAGCCAACCATGAAATGGGAAAGTGGACCAAATAAGGCTGGATAATTTATTTGAGCCAAACAGAGGTATTATAATCTATTAAAAATATTTAGCCAAACACACTGTACCTGTGACTTTATCTCCTAACCCTGCAGATTGTCTGGTAGTTTCCCAGGACCTGAGGCAGGAAGGCGGAACCATGTGCCTGAACTTTCCAGTCATGTCTTTGCATCTGGTAGTTTTTAATAAAAGAAGTGAAGAAACCATAGCTTTTTATGTTCTTGTATATGCTTTTCTTCTGTGCAACGTTATTCAATGCCCTAAATTTCAGCTACTTTTGAGATATTTTCTTGAATATTGAGATTAGTCTGGAAATCAGGCTAGGAATAAATGAAGTGCTGGTGTGGTAATAAAATTTATGTTACCATTGTATGAATATGAAAATGTCTAATTTTTATAGCACAAGGTATCTTTGGATTAAGAAGTCTAGGACATTTTATTCTTTTACACCTTTTTTTTAAAGCAGGAAAACCTTTGCTTCTACCATCAGTCTTGAAGCAGAAATCCCAGAAAAAAGAATTTTATAATCAGTCACAAAGAATTCCTACACGCATCATGTATCCCTTCCTCATCATTTCCCATTTCTTAGGAGTCTCCACATTGTTTAATTGTAATCATGTGCAACTAGCATTTTAAAGCTTCACACTGCTTTCACATTTATGGGATATGATGAGAAGATTAAGAATGGTTGAAACTCAAGAGTAAATACAGGAAACTTAAGAGTAGATGTAGAAATGCGACTCCACCAGGCTTCATGGAGCACACATTACCCCAGTGGGCTTCATGTTGTGGCCATCCATGTATAGAAGAACAAACTAGAAGGTGCACTCTCCCAAACAACCCTCATTCTAGTCAGGCCCCTCTCCTGTACTCTGCTTTGCAATTCTGTAGCAGGAATCTAAACTCTGGTTTCCTTCCATTGCATTGGTGTTGTTTGACCTGACTTTCCCTCAGCATGGAACTTACGCATATGGGACTCAGGTGGCAGGGCCCTGCCTTTCCAGGGCCTGCACTTAGTATTCAATCTATTGTGGAGCAGAGGGATGTTCATGACCCATAGCAAAACACCTCCCACGTCCCATAAAGTGACATGTTGTTTCTATTAAGGGATCATTTTCTTAAGTGAAATCATGACCAGTCATGATGGCATGGAAGTATACAGAGGCCAAGTGACTATGTGTTACTTTAATTACCGAAGAAGTAACTATTACGATTCCATAATGGTTCAAAGAAGAATTTTAAGACTGAAACATTGGTTTTTTTGTTTGTTTAGTTCAGAAGTAATTGAAATGGAATACGTTAATAGAGTCAAAGTGGACTTTTCCAAGTGAGAAAGAGAAGCCAATTGCACTTCAAAAGAAACTATATGACTATAGCAAGAAAGACATCGCCAATTAACAAATATTTATTTTCCTTTGCTATTCTCTGCTATTTATCCTGTTACATAGTAGTGGAATGAATTAGGAAGAGAGTGATGTAGAGTGCATGGTTTTCCATTGCAACACAAACTCTATCTATGTATCTATGTATCTATGTATCTATGTATCTATGTATCTATGTATCTATCTATCTATCTATCTATCTATCTATCTATCTATCTATCTATCTATCTACCTACCTATATTTTTGCTGTTCCCGGGGTTTGAACTCAGGCTTGGACACAGTTCCTGAGCTTTTTTTGCTTAAGGCTAGCACTCTGTCACTTGAGCAATAGCTCCACTTCCAGCTTTTTGGTGGTTAATTGAAGAGAAGAGTCTCACAGAGTTTTTCTGCCCAGGCTGGCTTAGAACCTCGATCCTCAGATCTCAGCCTCCTGAATAGCTAGGATTACTGGCTACAGCCACTGGCTTCCAGCTTACTTTCCCTATAGTCTTAAACTATATAGGAATCAACTCTTTGGTAAACTTTTTTCCATTTTTATGTTTATATTAGTAATGATTATTTTGTCTCTATTTTCCTATCTTATGATTATTTAATTATAAGACAATTGTTTATTTTTTATTTGATTAGTTATTTAAAGGACAGGTCTTTGGGGCTTTATATCATAGGATCCAAAGGTAGCACTTATGTCTGTGAACCTTAAAATTATACTACCACTTTTTTGATGAACAAAGCTCATTAGAAACTGGAGCCTGTGTCTCAGGCCTGTAATCCCAGATCCTCATGAGATTGGAGATTGTGCTTTGAAACCCGCCCTGGGCAGGGAAGTCCATGACATCCATCCTCCATTAACCACCAAAGTACCAGAAATGGCGCTAATTCTCATGTGGTAGCATGCCAGCATGGAGTGACAAAGCTAAGGGACATAGCCCAGTCTCTGAGTTCAATTTTCAGTGCTGGCTCAAAAATCAAAACCCCACCAAAACACAAATGACCTGAAAGACTCTAGTGTCTGTGCGTAGGAACTAATAATTTGTCCTACTACTGTGAAGGGAAGAGCTTCTGAGTTCTTACAAAAACTATCTTTAAGTATTTGTGCAAAGGAGTTGCCATTTGACAAAGCAGTTTATGAATATGGCCCATGTTAACCCACCTCACCCCTTTCAACATTCTTGCCCCTCCTTCCTCTGCCCACCCCTTCCATTTTCTTACTTTTGTAGTATGTACAATGAATTCTTGACTACATTTCCCCCCTTCCCCTTCATTTGTCTCCCGCTCTCCCCTTGCCCCCACTTGATGAGCTGCTGTTTTTCACCCTTATGCTTTGGTAAGTAATGATAAGCACCACCCCCCTCCCCCAGTACTTCCTCAGAACTTTCTAGATTCCTAAGAGTGGTCATTGTAAATGTCTAACACAAGAATAAATAGGATAGCAAGATATGAGAGGGTTAAAGACATGCTTTAATCATAATCTTTGTGATTCGAATAAAGAACTGTTGTTGAATAAAGACACTGCACATTCCTGTTGGATATTTCTCACAGAGTGAACACAGTGCTGTCCCAACTCTTTTACTATATTTAAGTTTTTGGCTCATCACTGGTATTTGTTTCATAATCTAACAAAAAGATCACGTGTCTCTTGCTAGCAAAAGCTGCAGAGGAGGGAATACTTGTTCTATGTGTAGAGAGAGAAGGAAGGCTGGAGAGATGTTTGTGCTTGTGGAGAAGCTATTTTTTTTTTTAATAAACGCAGGCCATCTTTGCCTCCTCCCGAATTTTGCGCTACTCTTTTTGCTGTCCTAGCTTTGACTTAGTTTGTTGTATGTTCTCGTTTGGTTATTTCCTTGAACATCCCATCTAATTTCCATCTTATTCATTTTTGTGTTGCAGCTTCTGACAACTGTCTTAAGTCCACACTTCTCTAGATTTTTATACCTAGCAGCCATTTGGCTTCTCCTTTTCCTGATCTCTCTCTTCCTCTCTCACTACCTGTGCCTAATGTTGAGGTTATAGTATCCAAAATAGCTCAGGCCTCAGCCACCTTGGTGTGTTCATGCTATCTGTCCCTACCTGCCTCAGTGTCTGTACCTTTTGGCTGGTTTCACTCAGATTATGGCAAGAGAATGGCTGAAGTAAATAACAGGAAGGAAGAAAGGAAATGTATGGTGATTTGCAGTTCTTTGAGGGAAATGTTTACCTTTATTCACAAACAGTGTATGTGTTGGTAGTTTTCCTATTGCCAGAGAAAGAGAGTGTTGATTCTAAATGTTAGTTTTTAACATGAGACTCTTAAGCATTATATGTCATAACTCTAAAAAATGTTAGGTGTTTCAGAATCTTTAAAAAATATTTATTGTATTTTTCTCCTTTATTGTCAAAGTGAAGTACAGAGGGGTTACAATTTCATATATAATGCAGTGAGTACATTTCTTGTCAAACATGTTAACTCCTCCTCCCCTCCACATGCCTACCTCTTCCCTCCTGCTTCCCCTTCCACCCACGAGTTGTACGGTTGGTTTACACCAAATGGTTTTGTAAGTATTGTGTTTGGAGTTGTTTGTCTTTTTATCCTTTGTGTATTGATTTTGATACTCACTTTCTCTTCCCTAGTTCTAGTACTCGTATATACAGTATCCAGGGTACTCAGATGAGATACAGTGATAGTGGGGGTAAAACCACAGGAAGGGAATACGAGAGAAAATAAAAAGGGTACGGATTCGTATGGCATGTTGAAAATAATTACAATAATGATATACCACTTGTTTCCATAACATGGAGCTCATTTCACTTAGCATCATCTTAAGTGTCCATAAGGGCATAGCTATTGGGCTATTATGACTTCGGCTTTGACTAGCCTAAACATGTACTAATTATTCCAAAAAAATTTACTAAGTGAAGTGAGCCAGACCTAAAGAAACATAGACTGTATGGTTTTCCTCATAGGAAAAACATTTTTTTTCTTATTTATTGTCAAAGTGATGTACAGAGAGGTTACAGTTTCATATGTGAGGGATTGGATACATTTCTTATACTGTTTGTTACCTCCTCCCTCATTTACCCTCCCCCCTCACCCTGCCCCTCTCCCCCCAAGAGTTGTTCACTTGGCTTACACCAAACAGTTTTGAAAGCATTGCCTTTGTAGTCGTTTGTCTTTTTATCCTGTGTCTCTTGGTTTTGGCATTCCCTTTCACTTTCCTAATTCTAATACCAGTATATACAGTTTCCAAAGTACTCAAATAAGATAAAGTGATAGTGCAGGTACAACCGCAGGAAGGGGATACAAGAACATCATCAACAGTAGAAGCTACAGTTACACATGGCATGTTGAAAGTAATTACAGCAGTGATATAACAGTTGTTTCCATAAAATGGAGGTTGTTTCACTTAGCCTCATCTTATGTGTTCATAAGAGTATTGCTATTGGGCTCTTGTGATCCTCTGCTGTGACTAGCCTAAACCTGTGCTAACTATTCCCTATGAGGGAGAGCATAGAATCCATGTTTCTTTGGGTCTGGCTCACTTCACTTAGGATAATTTTTTCCAAGTCCTTTCATTTCCTTACAAATGCGGCAATGTCTTTCTTTGAGATAGAGGTATAAAATTCCATTGTGTATATGTACCACATTTTCCGGACCCATTCATCTACTGAGCATTACTGGGTGGGATGCATATTTTAGCTATGCCAAATTGTGCTGTGATGAATATTGTTGTGCTGGTGGCTTTTGTGTGTTCTTCTCTGTGGTCTTTGGGTAGATGCCAAATGTGGGGCTGCTGGATCATAAGGGAGCTCTATGTTTACCTTCTGAGAAATCTCCATACCACTTGCCAGAGTGGCTGAACAAGTTTACATTCCCACCAACGATGAAGTAGGGTTCCCTTTTGTCCACATCCCCTCCAACATTTATTATTGTTAGTTTTCTTGATATAGGTCATTCTTACTGGGGTGAGATGGAATCTCAATGTTGTTTTGATTTGCATTTCTTTTATGGCCAGAGATGTAGAGCACTTTTTCATATGTCTCTTGGCTATTCTCATTTCCTTATCAGAGAAATCTCTTTGTAAGTCTTTAGCCCACTTGTTGAGGGGGCTGTTGGTTCTTTGCGGTTTTGTTTTGGAGGAATTTAATTTTTTGTAGCTCTGCATATATTTTAGATATGAGGTCTTTGTTCATTGTATGGCTGATAAAGATCTTTTCCCAATTTGTAGGCTTTCCATTCATCTTGTGAGCTATGTCCTTTGCCCTGCAGAAGCTCAGCAGTTTGATGCAGTCCCATTTGCTCATCCTTTCTTTGATTTGTAGCATTTATGGCTCTTTGTTAAGGAAGGTCTGTCCTGTGCCAAGGAGCCCAAGTGTTTCTCCTACTTCTTTTAGTGCTTTCAAGGTATTTGTTATAATTTCAAGATCTTTGATCCATGTGGAATTGATTTTGGTGCAGGATGATATATAAGGATCTAGTTTTGCTTTGTTGTGGGTGTTGAACCAGTTTTGCCATCACCATTTGTTAAAGAGGCTATCTTTCTTCCATCGTATTTTTTTAGCTCCTCTATCAAAGATTAAGGGGGCATAGTTCTGTATGTTCACTGCTGGATCTTCAATTCTGTTCCATTGGTCTTCAGGCCTGTTCCATTGCCAATACCAAGCTGTTTTTATAGCTATAGCTTTATAATACAGCTTGAAGTTTGGTATTGTAATTCCTCCAGCACTGTTCTTTCTGCTTAGGATTGTTTTTGCTAGTCGGGGGTCTTTTATTTTTCCGTATTAATTTCTGGATTGCTTCCTCAATTTCATTAAAAAATGGTGTTGGGATATTAGTGGGTATTGCATGGAATTTGTAGATAGCTTTTGGCAATATTACCATTTTGACTATATTAATCTTCCCAATCCAGGAGTATGGGAGGTTTTTCCATTTCCTTAGTTATTTTTTTTTCAAATTTTTATTATCAAACTGATGTACAGAAAGGTTACAGTTTCATACTTTAGGCACTGGATACATTTCTTGTACAGTTTGTTACCTTGTCCCTCATACCCCCCTCCCTCCTCCCCCTTTCCCTCCCCCCCCCCCACGGAGATGTTCAGTTCACTTACACCAAACAGTTTTGCAAGTATTGCTTTCGTAGTTGTTTGTCTTTTTTTTTACCCTGTGTCTCTCAAATTTGGTATTCCCTTTCAATTTCCTATTTCCAATACCAGTATACACGGTTTCCAATATACGCAGATAAGATTACAGAGATAGTGTAGGTACAACCACAGGAAGGTGATACAAGAACATCATCAATAATAGAAGCTACAGATACACATAGGACGTTGAAAGTAGTTACAACTGTTTCCATAACATGGAGTTCATTTCACTTAGCATCATCTTATGTGTTCATAAGGGTATAGCTATTGGGCCTCGTGATGCTCTGCTATGACTTGCCTAAACCTGTACTAATTAGCCTTAATTTTGTTTTTTATGCTTTTAAAGTTCTAATCATAGAGGTCTTTCACTTCTTTGGTTAAGGTTATTTCTAGGTATTTTATGTTTTTGAGACTATTGCAAAGGGAGTTGCTTTCCTGATTTCAGCCTCTGTCTTCGTGTTATTAGCATATAGAAAGGCTGTTGATTTTCGAGGGTTTATTTTATATCCTGCAACTTTGCCAAAGTTTTGGATCTGCTCTAGTAGCTAGGGAGTAGAGTCTATGGTGTTCGTTAGGTATAGGATCATGTAATCTGCAAAGAGAGAAAGCTTAACTTCATCTTTTCCTATTTGGATCCCCTTTTTGTTTTCTTCTTGCCTAACAGCTCTGGCTAGGAATGTTAAAGAGGAGGGAAGAGAGCAGACATCCCAATCTTGCTCCAGATTTTCAAAGGAATGGCTTTAGCTTTACACCATTTAGAATTATGCTTGCTGTTGGTTTGTCATAAACTGCCTTTATTATATTCAGGAGTGTTCCTTGGAATTCCAATTTCTCCAGGATTTTTATCATAAAGGGGTGCTGGATTTTATCGAACGCCTTTTCTGCATCCAGAGATATAACCATGTGGTTCTTTACCTTGCTCTGGTTGTTGTGGTGGATTACATTAATTGACTTGCGTATATTGAACCAACTTTGCATCCCTGGGGTGAATCCAGTTTGAACATGGTGTATGATATTTTTGATCACCTGTTGAAGTCAATTGGACAGAATTTTGTTGAGAATTTTTGCATCTATGTTCATCAGGGAGATCTTTCTATAGTTCTGTTTCGTTGATGAGTCCCTGCGTGGTTTTGGGATGAGGGCTATACTGGCTTCATAGAATAAGTCTGGTAGTTAACGTTCTCTTTCAATTTCATTGAAGATTTTGAGAAATATTGGTGTGACTTCTGTTTTGAAGGCCTTGTAGAATTCTGCTGTGAATCCATCTGGACATGGGCTTTCCTCTGATGGGAAATCACTTATTGCTGTTTCTATTTCAATGCTGGGTATGAGTCTGTTTAGAAGGTTTAAATCTTCATGGTTGAGTTTGGGGGTATCATTTTTTTCTAGAAAATCATCCATTTCTTCCAGGTTCTCGAATTTGTTGGCACAAAGGTTTGCAAAATAGTCCCTTATTGTGTTCTGAATTTTGGTTGTTTCTGTGGTGATGTTACCTGTTTTATCTCGGATCTTGTTTATGTGGGTATGCTGCCATCGTTTTTTGGTCAGGTTTGCTAGGGATTTGTCTATCTTGTGAATATTCTCAAAGAACCAAGTCTTTGTTTTGTTGATTTGGTTTTTTTTCTCTCTCTAGTATATTTAATTCTGATTTGATTTTAATTATTCGCTTCCATCTATTGACTTGGGGTGTGGCTTCTTGTTCTCTTTTGAGAAGATTAAGGTGATTCTGTAAGTTGTTGAGTTGCTGTTTATCCAGATTGTTGGTGTAGGCACTCAGATACAAATTTTCGTCTGAATACTGCCTTTGCTGTGTCCCAAAGGAGGTGGTACTTTGTGCACTCATCTTGGTTGAATGCCATAAACATTTGAATTACTGGTCTAATTTCTTCAATGACCCACTGATGGTTCAGCAATGTGTTGTTTATTCTCCATGGATTGTATCATTTTGTGTGGTGGCTGTTTGAGTTGAGCTCTAATTTTAATTCATTGTGGTCTGAGGGAATGCAGGGAATGATTTTGATACTTCTGAATTTGTACAGATTTTCTTTGTGCCCTAAGATGTGATATATTTTGGAGAATGATTCATGGGCTGCTGAAAAGAATGTGTATTCTGGTATTGCTTGATGGAATATTCTGTAGATGTTGGTTAAGTCTAGTTGGTCTATGCAGTTGATTAGTTCTGTGGATTCTTTGTTCAGTTTTTGGCCTGTTGTTCTGTCCAGAGGTGACAGTGGAGTGTTAAAGTCTCCAACAATCAATGTGTTTGGGACTATGAGTGTTTTTAGAGTCAGTAGTGTTTGTTTGATGAAGTTGGATTCTCCTGTATTTGGTGTGTGGATATTTAAGATGGTTATATCCTCCTGTAGGAGAGATCCCTTTATTAGTATGTAGTAACCTTCTTTGTCTCTTCTTACCATTTTTAATTTGAAGTCGATTTTATCTGATACTAGAATTCCACTCCAGCATGCTTTTGGGGGCCATTTATTGGTAGATTTTATTCCAGCCTTTCACTTTTAGAAGAAGTTTGCTTTTGCTAGATAGATGTGTCTCTTGGAGGCAGCAGAAAGACGGATCTTGATTTTTGATCCAAGTAATGAGCCTATGTCGTTTGAATGGAGAATTAAGTCCATTAATTTTGAGAGTTAGGTTTGAGAGATGATCGTTTGTCCTTTCATTGTAGCTATCTTGTTAAAAGCTGTGTCTTCCCAATTCTTGATGTAATATTCTGGTTTTCTATTTCGGGTTCATTTCTTTGTCTGTATTGGGATCTTGATTATTTTCCCTATATAGTACATCTTTGATGATTTTCTGTAAAGCTGGTTTGGTGGCGATACGTTGTTTCAGTTTTTCCTTACTGTGGAAGACTTTTATTTGACCTTCAGCTATGAATGAGAGTTTAGCTGGGTACAGCATTCTTGGTCGATATTTATTATTATTTAGGGTTTGGCATACCTCATTCCAGGATCTCCTTGCTTTTCATGGTCTCTGCTGAGAAGTCTGGGGTAATTCTGCTTGCTTTTCCTTTATTTGTGATTACTTTCTTCTCCATAACATCTTTAAGGATTCTTTCCTTGGACTCTACTGATCCTGTTTTGATCACAATGTGTCAGTGGGATGTCCTATTCTGATCTGGTCGCTTTTGGGTTCTAAATGCTTCTTGTATCTGTATAGGCCTACCTTCCTGGATAGTTGGGAAGTTCTTGGCTAATATTCTGTTAAATAGGTTGCATGTTCCATTAACTTCTTTCTCCTGGTTTTTCTCAATTCCTATTCGCCTTAAATAGGGCTTCCTGATTGTGTCTTGGAGCTCCTGGAGTGATCTGTTTTATCGATTGGATTGGTTTTGTATTTTTGTGTGACTTTTCTCCATAGATTCTAGGGAATTTTCAGCTCCTGAGATTTGATCCTCTGCTTCACCTACTTGGGACTGTAGACTAGTTACTTGATTTTGAATCTCTTTTTCTTAAGACTGGTCTTTCCTGATGATTTCCATGTCCTTGCTGTAAGTATCTCTTAGGTCCTGCATGGACATCTTTACATTATTAATTTGGTTTTGAGTGCTGTCTCTCAAATCTTTTAGCTGGGTAGTTATCTTTTCATATGACTCTTGAAGTTCATATATCTTTCTCTTTGTTGAGGCCATGAAATCATCTATTACTTTATGGATGGATTGATGTATGGATGGATTCAAACTTTTCATTTAACATGTTTATCAGTAGACTTTGTAGAGCATTTTGAGGGTTTTCTTCTATGTCTTAGACTGCTCTGCTTCCTGCTTGTTTTGAGTGGGAGATATGACTGCATTGTTTGCCATCTTGTGTTTCTTCTGCCCATTTGGATTGGGAATGCCTATCTAAGAGCACCTGTGAGCACCATTTAAGACCCAAAACAGACATTACCAAGCACTGTTGTGTAAATCTTAGAAGTTCACAATTATATACAGATACTTGATATAACTGTATATAAAATTAGATTTGGTGTTCCTAAAAAATACAATTTCAAAATAACAACCAATCCTGTATTCAGTAGTTAATTATTTACTGTTAAAGTAGTATGAGCTGGATTTCTCTATAAACCACTTTGATTCACTTGGATTGAACACGGATACCCTCTATCCAATAACCAGGGGTCAATGGAGTCTGGAAGTTCTGGAGGTAAATCTGGAGGATAAGTGAGAGGTAGTGAAGGGAATAGAGTAAAATGTATGTGTGGGTGGTGGTGGTGGTGGTGGCAGTGTTGGTGGTGGTGGTGATTTTGGTTTAGTTTCAGTGACATGGAAATGTGAAGAAGAATAGAATCGGTAGAAAGAACAAGATTAATATGATGAATAATGGAGAGTTAGCAGAAAAGAGTGAAGCTGTTAGTCATAGGAAAGTAATTTAAAAGTAAGAGAATATGAAGAGAGAAACAAAGAAAAAATACTGGAAGACAAATGCACAAAACACAAAACAATTAACAACCCAACCCCCAAAAAAGGAAATTAAAAAAGCAGATAAAACAAAAAAAATAGAAAACAAAATACCAACGACGTCTCAGAAATGAAAAATAGAAAAAAAAAGTTTAAAAAATGTTTTTAAAAAATGGAGTATTCCTTGTTTGGGTGGGTTTTCTCCAGTCTCTGGTTTCCTTGCAATGGTCTGTAGTCTGTTTTGCTGCTTGGCTGGTTTGACTTGCTTTCAGTTTTCAGGGGGTGGATCTGCTCTGACCCTCTTCGCCTGTTAGGGAAATCTTGGGGCTCTGTGGTTTGCACAGCTTTCAGGAAGGGCTTGGGGGTCCTCCTTAGATGGGGATGGTTTAGGAGTAAAGGAAGCAGAGGGTGGTTAGTACAATCAGGTTCTGGGTCTCCCTATAGTTGGAGGCATTCACTATGGTCTTCCTGGGGTGGAGAATTCTCGGCTTCTCTTCCTGTGGTGGATGCAACAGTGGAAGACAAATACTCTTCCCTCCACCTTGTGAATGCTTCTGCTGCTATATGGCAGGGTTGGGCTCAAGATCCCCCTGTTAGTGTTCCTACACAGTATGTGTGTGTGATCATGAACACACTGGAGTCGCAAGTATGCACAATCCCCACGTCTTCTGCAGAGATGTCCAGTGATGCATAGTGGGCTGGGTGGACTTTGACAGCGCACACGGAGGTATATCATGTGTACTCATGGAGGCAGAGTATCTTGCTGTGGAAGTGAACCCTGGGTTGATGAGAAGGAAGGTCCTGCTGGACAGTTCACAGATGCACCTTTTCGGGTTTACTGTTTTCTGAGGAGATCACCTCTGTTCCTGCTTCTATTCCACACAACCTGAAGCTATCTATTAGGTATTTAAAAATAAACATGACTCTGTGTGTGTGTATTTGTGTATTTGCGTATGAGAGAGAGAGAGAGAGTATTCATATACATATGTGTACTAGTACTTGAGCTCGGGGCATCTTTCTTTATTTTATGTTTATTGTACAGGTGGTGTACAGAGGGGTTACATTTACATACCTAAGGTAATGACTACATTTCTTGTCAAACTTGCTACCTTGTCCCTCATTTTTCTCCCAGCTTCCCTCTTCCCATATCCCCCCCCCAATTTTCCAGTTACTTTACAACATATCTTGTAGTTATTACTGTTGCATTGGTTCACGTTTTACCATTTGTCTCAACATTGGAAAACAAAAACCAACAACATATGTTAAATAAAAACTTTAAAAAATCTTAAAAGAATGGAGTCTTCCTTGTTTGGGTGGGCTTTCTCCAGTCTCTGGTTTCCTTGAAATGGTCTGTATTCTATTTTGATGCTTGTGTGGTTTGACCTGCTTTCAGTTTGCAGGGGGTGGATCAGCTCTGATCCTGCTCCTCTGTTAATGAAATCCTGAGGCTCTGTGGTTCGCACAGCTTGCACATAGGACTTGGGTGTCCTCTGTAAATGGGGGACGTGAACAGTCTTGGGAACCCTGGCTCCTCCCATCTGTTGTGAGACAGGTGCCTTTATCACCTGGCTTTGGAGAGGCTGTGGACTCAGCAGGGCGGTTGGCTCTGGCCTGGTTTACCTGTCTGAGAGTTGCTTCCCTAGGGGTGGTTCCTCCCTCATGGGCAGGACTGCCTCCCGAGCATAGCTGGCTATGGAATTCAGCTCCATGTTGGGCTGGGAATTAGGCTTCCTGTGAGATGGGGCCATTTATCTGTCTCGGGAACTGTTTGTTCTCCTATCTGGTTGTTCCTTGCTGCCGGTAGCTGCTCGCCACTTTCCGTTTTAATTTAGAAATTCTGGCGGGCAGGGCGGGCACCTCTGGATAAGTTCACCTGAGTTGTGAACTGTGGCCTGGATGAGCTTCCCACCTGGGCAGGGGTTGTTCTTCTGGGTGGAGCTGGCCCTCATTGGTCTATCCCTCTTGCCCTTTTCAAAGGTAGCCCCTTTGTCCTCACTTTCCCAGGCCGGGTTTAGTTCCAGTCTGTTCTGACCCTATGCCAATGTCAGAGATGGTGCTTTGCTCCGGCAGTGGGGGAAAGGCTACCTCCCAGAAGCTTATCTGTGGGCACGAGTGAGAATATCTTTTGTGGGGTACTCATGCTTTGTCTGCAATTTCGGCCTGTCCATGCTCAGCCTGCGATCCACGTGTGTCTGCCGCCATCTGGAGGATTTCACCTTGGTCACCTCTGGGTGCTTTAGGTCCACGAACTGTGAGACACTGTGCCAGTGCCGGCACTGGCTTGGCAGAGGGATGCGGCCCAGAACTCAAATCTGTGTTTTCAGGCCAGCAAAGTCGATTTTTCCTTCCTGGACAGAATCCCTGTACTGTTATAACTTACTTGGGCTGTCTTTCTAGGAGTAAAAGTTTCTGGAGTGGTAAAACTGGGGTGTTGGAGAGAGCTTAACTAGGGCTCTGCTGCTCCTCTGCTCAGGGAAAATATTTTTAAATTGCTATGTGCTGGTGGTTCATGCCTAGCTATTTAGAAGACTCAAAAGTGAGGATTGCAATTGGAAGCTAGCCTGGGCGGGAAAGTCACTGAGATACTTGTCTCCAATTGACCACCAAAAGAAAACAAAAACACAAAACAAAAAACCAAAACAGCAGAAAGTGGAGCTTTGTGAGAGTGCTAGCCTTAAGCACAAAAGAACAGATCATTGGCCAGACCAGAACTGGCACCCAAATCCCAGAGTCCTAGTGAAATGTTCATTGTGACTAAGCCTGCCTTATTATTTAGAGCTAGAAATGAGCTGTTAAGGTCTTGGAAAGAACTGGGTATCAAACTAATTAAAGTCTTCAAAATAACTAAAAGTGTATAAAAATGTAGTCTATAATCAATTGTGCCCAATATTAATGGATTTAACCCTATATTATGATGGGTATTTGAGTTCATAATTCCCAGTTGGTTTACTTTTTGCAGCTTCTATAGTAGCAGCCCCCCATTTTGTTTGAGAAATTAGTATTTGACTTTCTTTTTCTTATGTAATTTGGTAAATTCTCTGCTGAGAATTATGATACCTTGTAGAAAGCTGTTGACACACCAATTAGGTGGTTTTCCTGAAGCTAAATGACCCCTGTCAGTTGTTAGGTCAACTGTGAGATTTTTATCCCTTCTGCAGGTGAGCTTTTCCTGGCCATTATTTTTAAGGACCATCACCCGAGCTCATAAAGATGGGTTCAGGTACTGCAGCCATGTTTACTAGTAAATGCTTTGGGTGTTGGCTAAGCTCTCCTGGGGCTGCAAAAATCAGAGACTTACTCATGTGCGTCTATAAGAAACACTGGTGTCAAGACTCTGGCTAATTCCTCCCTTTAGGTGGCTGTCCATGTATCCTGGTGGATGTGTAACAACATCCTGTGCTTTGACCTAGGAGCTGGTTGCATCCGTAATTCTACAACCAAACATGTTTCCAGATGCTTTCAATGTCCTGCTTGGACAGTTCACAGAGGCTGCTGTGTCGCGTTTACTGCTTGCTGAGATCACCTGGGTTCCTGCTTCTATTCCACATAGCCTCAAGCTATCTATTGGGTATTTAAAAATAAATATGACTCTGTGTGTGTGTGTGTGTGTGTGTGTGTGTGTGTGTGTGTATGTATGAGAGAGAGAGAAAGTATCCATCTACATATGTGTATTAATACTTGAGCTCAGGGCATCTTTCTTTATTTTATGTTTATTGTCAAGTTGATGTACAGGAGGGTTACATTTACATACCTAAGGTAATGAGTACATTTCTTGTCAAACTTGCTATCTCATCCCTCATTTTTCTCCCACCTTCCCCCCTTCTGTATTTCCCCCTCCCTCCAATTTCACAGTTAGTTTACAAGATATCTTGTAGTTATTACTGTTGCATTGGTTCACGTTTTACCATTTGTCTCAACATTTTGAAGTTCCCCTTCCCTTCCCTAATTCAGACAAATATATATATTACCCAGGGTATCAAAATAAAAAACAGTGACAAGAGGGGCTAAACCATAGGGAAGATAAGCAAAAGGAAAAAGGAATGATTTCATATAGCACGTTAAAAATAACAACAATGATAAACCACTTGTTTCCGTATCTTAGAGTTTGTTACACTTCACATCATCTTATGTGATCATAGGTACTTAACTACTGAGCTATGGTGTTTAACAATGGCTTTCAAGGCCCCCTGGCACTCTGCTAACATGGACACATAGCCTGCCTTCCAGTCTGACCCCGCCTATTGTGCCACCTGTGCTGCCCTTGAAAGTTGTCAGTGTTGTGTGTGTAATCAGAGGCTAGCTACAGTTTTTCCACATTGCATTCTTGAATTCCTCCAATGAGATTTTGCTTAAATAGTCATGCAGTGTAGGGTTTATTGAAATATATAGTCTTGAGTCTTTGGACACATTTGTTGGAGAAGTTCATCTTTTTGTTAGGTTAAACATTTGTTTTCATGTAGTATCCATCATTTGATTATGGACATCATCGCCATCCGCTGTCATTAAAAAGTTGAAATATTTCCCACTACTTTTAGAATAAATGTTTTTATTTTTAGGATTAATGCCCTTGGATTATTAGGCAGTTTGAGTTTGTTTTTCCTTAGAGTGCTTGCTTGCAATACCAGATCTGAATAAAGCTGCAGTTTGGTCAGAGAAGAAAACTTCAGTTCTGTATATCATACTGCATACTAAGGAACCTCCAATTGCAGTCATATTCTTTCTTTACTTGTATTTCTGTCCACAGACATAGAGGTCCATGCTGATTTAAACTTCTGATTATTTTCATATATTCCACTAAGTCCTGCCTTCTCTACTCATCATTGTACAAGTTTTAAAGGGAAGGAGCACACTGAAGCTTTTTCTATCATCTAATTGGAGAAAAGAGTCTCATAGACTCCTCTACCTGGGCTGGCTTCCAAATGTGATCCTCAGATCTCAACCTCCTGAGTAGCTAGGATTATTGGCATGAGCCACTGGTGCCAGGCAACTTGTCACATTGTTTTTCCCACCAAATGTCCATCCAATTCGTAGAAAATCCAACTTTGGCCTTGTCAGGATTGATTGCAATCATGATCATTCCCATGATTTCCAACTCTGGGCTTCATAGGACTAGGAAATTTGGTTAAAACTGCCTCCTTCATGCCAAATCTTAGGTCCTTTTGACTCTGTGATGATAGTGTGCTAGAACATGAGACTGGAGGGAAGAACTCAGTGGCCCCTTCATCTTCTGCTTTTGTTGCTCTCAATCTGTTTATGAGGGCCTTTAGAAGTGTCTTCTTAGCCACGATGCTTGCATGAAGCATCTTTCCTGAATAGCCATACTTTTAACTATGGTCCTCTGGAGAATGCTCCCTTTTCATGTTAGCAAATGGTACAAGGAAGAAGGTTTTCAAGGTTCAATAAATTACATGTGCATGAAATCAAACAGATGTAAGCACGTTTATTAGTGGAAAATTTGTGAATGGCGAGTCACAATTCACAACAGCAGTGTACCATTTAGGAAACCCAAGAGGTTTAGAAAATTAAAATGTATTCCTTTGGAGCACAATATATGTACATATAAGTTCATCAGAATAATATTTTCCTCTTAAATAATATGGTTAAGAGCAATTAGTTCTAAGGACTGATGTTTTCTACCGTGGAAATAGGGAGGGGACATAATTTACAACTTTGCAGGAATTTAGTTGACATTGTCCAGGGTTAGTAAAGTGAATCTAACATGAAGCATGCTTGCCTAGCAAGCATGAAGCCCTGGGTTCAATTCCTCAGCACCACAGAAACAGAGAAGGACAGAAGTGGTGCTGTGGCTCAAGTTTCAGATTGCTAGCCTTGAGTGAAAATAAGCCAGGGACAGTGCTCAGGCCCTGAGTCCCAAGTCCCAGGACTGACAAAACAAAAACAAACCCAACAACAACAAAAAACACTCAAAATGGGAAACAGAGGCTGGACAAATCCAGCACCTGCCTCATGAGACTTCCAGGCTTCATTCAAGGACTGCCATCTAACACCAAGGGACCCTGCTGCTCACCTTCTCCAGGAGGGGCCACATTTCTGCCTTTTATCCCTAATGTCGATGCCCTTTACCAGCAGGAAGCAGCCAGAGAGTCATCGTCCTTTTCCATAGCTATTAAAAGGCTGGAATGTCAGGTCCCTCCTGGAGGGCTCCAAGCAGATGCCCCCACCTTATTAAGTCTCAACCCAGTTACTGGGTAACCAGCAGGCCTGGAGTCAGGTACCTTCCCCTTCCCTAAGGTCACATCCTAATCCACCTGGCCCAATCTCCTGCCCTAGATTAGGCAGGGCTGGCTGAGGGTCACCCAGTCTCTCCCTTCTCTCACTTCTCTTTGGCAATGGATCATCACCACCACAGGCCAGCTGTTCGGTAATAAACTTTTCTCTCCTGCTTTAAAATAAATATAAAAAAAGGAAAACAGAGCTGTGGTTCAAGTGGCAGAGCATTGGCCTGAAGTATGTCAAAGCTTAGGACAATGATCATGTTGAGTTCAAGCACAGGCTCCCTGTCCCTACCCCAATGCTTCTAATTACGAAGATATGTATATATTTTTTTCCTTTATTGAAATTTAGTACCTACATAAATTTGACAGTATACATTTTAAACTTCCCAATGATAAATATCATCTTTCTACAGGGGAGGGGGGAGAGGGGGAGACGGGGGGAGGGAATGAGGGAGGTAACAGTACAAGGGGCTATGGGAGGGGGGAGGGGGAGGGTAAGCTGAATGATGGAGGTGACAAACAGTGCACGGGGAGGGGGAGGGGGGAATGATGTAGGTAACAACCAGTACAAAGGGGAAGGGGAGGGGGGAGGGCAAGGGAGAAAGATGGAAGTACGAAACAGTACAAGGGGGAGGGGGAGATGAAGGCGGAATGATAGTGGTAACAAACTGTTCAAGAGGGGAGGAGAGGGGGATGGGAGAGGAATGGGAAGGGGAATGATGGAGGTACCAGTACAAGGGGGGAGGGGGAATAATGGAGGTAACAAACAGTACAAGGTGGGAGGGGAGGGGGGCGGGAGGAGGGAGGGGGAGCGATGGAGGTAACAAACAGTACAAGGGGGAGGGGACCTGAGGAACTATGGAGGAGAAAACTGTACAAGGGGAGAGGTGGTAGGGTGGGGGGAATGATGGAGGTAACAAACAGTATAAGGGGGGGACTGGGGAGGGAGGGGGAGGGGCAATTATGGAGGTAACAAACAATACAAGACATGTACTCAAGGCCTAACGTATGAAACTGTAACCTCTCTTTTCACCACTTTGACAATCAATAAGGGAAAAAAAGAAAAGTAACAATAATAGATGCTGGGGGGTGGGAGGATATGGCCAAAGGGAACTCTTCTACAGTTAGTGGGAATGTAAATTCGTTCAACTATTCTTGAAAGCAGCATAAAGGTTCCTCAAGACACTAAAAATAGAAATTTCCTATGACCCAGCAATTCCAGTCCTGGGCATTTATCCAATTAACCACAAACCACACTAAGGCTACCAGCACCGCATGTTCATTGCAGCATTGTTTAGCATATCCAAGATATGGGATGTCCCAGATGCCCCTCGATTAAATTAATGGATCAATAAAATGTGGCATATATATACAATGGAATTCTGTGCTTTCAGCAGAAAGAATGATTTTGCTCTAATCATAAGGAAATGGAAGTACTTAGTGTGATTTTTTCCTAATTTTTTCTAAGGAAGAGAGCCAGACCCAAAGAAACAAAAATGCTATGTTCTCCCTTATTGGTAATAATTAGTATATGTCTTGGATAGTCCTAGCAGATGATCACAATATCTCAATAGCTATATACAGATGATTATATAAGATGATGCTAGGAGAAATGGTTCCAAAATATGGAAATAATTGGTTTATCATTATGTTGTTAGTTTCACCCTATTGTGTGATGTTTTTTTCTTTTTTCATCTGTTCATTTTCACTATGACTTAGCCCCTGTTGTCACTGCTGATTCTGGTACCATGGTAATTTTATATATGTCTTTCTGAATTAGGGAAGGGAAGAGGAGCATCAAAATGGTGAGATAAAGGGTAAAATGCGAACCAATGCAACAGCAATATTTACAAGAAAATATGTTGGAAATTAAATGTACAAATTGGGGTGGTATAATTGGGAAGGAGGAAAGGTAGGAAAAAATAAGGGAGTCGTAACAAGTTGGACAAGAAATGTATTCACTATCCAATGTATGTAACTGTACCCTATATGTACTTCGCCTTGACAATAATAAAAAAAGACAAAAATTAATCAAAGTGAGCGAGACCAAAAGAAACATATGTTGCATGGTCTCCTTCCTTTATAGTCATGAGAATCGGCCTAGGAATCTAAAGGAAAACACAGGGGATGGTAAAAGACAAATCATACCACTTATACATGATATGTTATACAGGACTCTACACATTCAAACAGTGAGATCAAAGAAGGATATTCTTAGGAGAGGATAACAAATGCTCAATAGCTATGTGCACATGATAATTCAAAAGGATGTTTATTGAAGTGAACCTCAAGAAATGGAAACGAGTTTTTTTTATTTGACTTTTTATGATTTTTCCCCTTTTGTTGTTTTTGGTGATTTCTGTGCTTTTTGCCTTGTATGTAAGTTTATCTGTTTTGGGAGAGTAAAGGGAAGTACAGAAATGGTGGAACAAAATGTGAACAAATGTACCAGGGATACTCATCAGATACTGTGTTGAAAATTAATCTGTATAACTTGGGGATGGTTTGAGGCAGGGGGAAGGGAATGGGGGAGTAAATGAAGGAATAGGTCACTTTGTTCAAAAAGAAATGTACTCAGTACATGACCTATATAACTATAACCCCTTTGTACATCAACTTTACAAGAAAAGTAAATTAAAATAATAAAAATAAAAATTGAGAAACAGATATGAAAGGGTAATAGAGGACAAATTTCACCAATGAATGTTATAAATGGAAGTATCCCAATGTATCCCCTTGACACAATTAGTATACACTAACAAAAAATTTTAGATAAAGGTTATAAAACTATGAAATACAAGAAATGCATCTTCCATATATTTAATAGTGTATTTGGTTCTTCAGAAATACCACAGGAGGTGTTATATCGATCTTTCAATAGAACCTTCAAAGGAAAAACCTATAAAACCTTTCCCATAGGAATTAAAGGGCTCATTTCAGCAAAAATTAATAGCTTGAGGCACTCAACCTTTCTTCTTGGAGGCTGCCAAAACTTTCTTATTTAATATTCCATTTCAACATCTAGGAAATGTGAATGCTAGAGAGGATCCAATCACTGAACATTTCTAAAGCCACATAGGTGCATGTGCTAGGACTCATAGATTATAGGGCTTTAAAATTATATAGATCAAGAACTATTACTATGCTGTAGAAGTGTGGCCTGACCTTGTATGTTGATTCAGCTTAAGCTCATTGAAATAATAGCACATATTTCAATGGTCAAAGATGAGAAATACATTCACATGCAAGTCATACTGTAACAATAATAATAAAATAATAACTGGGCCAGAAAATTCATGGGCTGGACTGTGAAATCAAAAGCTGATATGTAGAAATTCTGTCTGATCTGGGTTTTTTGAAAGTTCCCCAAGGTGTTTACTACTGAGTGAAATTTTCTTTTGTCCTTTTTTTGGTCAGTAATAGGACTTGAACTAATGGCTTCGATTCTCTCTGAGTTCTTTTGTTCAAATATAGTACTCTATCACTTTGAGCCACAGTGCCACTTCTGGTTTTCTGGTGGTTAATTGGAGATAAGAGTCCCACAGACTTTCCTGCTCAGACTAGCTTTTGATCTGTGATCATCAGATCTCAAGCTCATGAATAGCTAAATGTACTGGTGTGAACCACTAATGCCCGGCTGAAATTTTCTTGTGACCTATGTGTTAACAATTTCAAGCCTTTTTATTTGTCATTGGAGACATATGAAGCCCAATTTCTCCTGGGACAGTGTTCTAATATTTACATGTAGGCCAAATACATATTGGCTGCTAAATCTTTTGGAAGAGCCAATTAAAAAATTTCAAAAGTGAATAAGTTGGTTAAGATTGCTCCTTTCCCAGCTCTCTTTTGCCCCTTTTCCTGCCTCTGTCTTTCAGTCAGGCTGATTATCTTGCAACGACTGTTTATAACTTTAGACTCAAAAGAAAAGCTCTAAATTACTATTAATGGGTGATGATCAACGAAATTATGCTTGAGTTCCTGTCTGATTGAATGTAGTGGCCCTTGAGAATACAGATGTTCCCATCCTTTTGACATCGCCAGCCATCCTTTTCTGAAGGATGAATGTAAAGGTGCAAAGAAGAAGACCATGGGAAGTGTTGCTTTCAAAGTGTCATTCCAGGAGCAGGGAAGGTGTTAGTTCTATTGTGCAATGTAAGGTTTGAATCACCCACATGGCATTTTTGTTGAGATTTATAGGAAATATTGGCAAAGCAGAACCATTCTAGAGTATGGAGAGCCAAGAAAACAGAAAATCTGCCTGATAAAGGAGAATTCTGAGTGGGTAGCCATATTGAGGAAATAATGACAATGTTTGCTTATGTATGGAATTTCATTTCTACTACCCAACAAAACTTTGCCCAAAGAGTGCAAGTGAGTAGGGAATAAATCTCTATTGAAAATAAGAAGTCCTCCACTACACACATGGTTGCTTCAAATAACTTTCTTTTATGTGCTGGCCTCATCATCCTTGATGTAATTCAGCAGTTAGTAGTAGAGATCAGTTCTTGCCTAGACCACCCTTAACTAACTTCCATCCTGAAACAACTTCTAAAGTCCAGAATGTTCCCTTCCTTAGCTTATTCTAGTCTTTTGAGATCCTGCTGACTCTTTAAAATGTGATGTTTCTTGCTCAGCACGTTCAAGAAAACCCACTTGTGAAAGAAGTGCCCCCATCCCTCAAAAAAGACTCACACGATAAGTACAATCTTAAGTACCAATTATGTGTCAAGCCTGTACTAGGCACACGCAAAGACTTTTGTTGAGAGTTGATCATCTGGGGGGCTGGGGATATGGCCTAGTGGCAAGAGAGCTTGCCTCATATACATGAGGACCTGGGTTCGATTCCCCAGCACCACATATACAGAAAACGGCCAGAAGTGGCACTGTGGCTCAAGTGGCAGAGTGCTAGCCTTGAGCAAAAAAGGAAGCCAGGGACAGTGCTCAGGCCCTGAGTTCAAGGCCCAGGACTGGCCAAGAAAAAACAAAAGAACAAAACCAGAGTTGATCATCTGGGAGAACTTGTAATGACAGTGCAATGTTAGCAGGTGTGTGGAGAAGCAGGGTATATGGAGGAAAATACTGATGGATCTGTATTTTTCCCTGTGTGTTGAAGGAAAGGTGGAGTGAAGGGAAAGGAAACAGTCACATGACTACTTGCTCAAGGCTTTGTAGAAAGACTTTTGGCATTTTGTTAGGAGATTGATGGGCGGGTAACGACTAGGCCCATTGTCACTGTACCACCCTTATGCATGACTGACCTTTTAACTCAACTTTCTGGAGAGCAGCTTGACATTGCAGGCTATTTGAAATTTTGCCTGGGATTGAATTAAAATGGCCATTTCTTGGAATTTTTTAAAATAGAATACAGGAGACAGAATCATCATGACTTTTTTGAAAAATAACTTTTGGCATAAAGACCACTTGTTTGCGAGCAGAGGCAGATCTGGTCTCTGGTCAGCTTCTCTTCCCTCGGGTGCCTCTGTGGATTCTTTAATTGACCACATTCACGGTCTTTCTCATGGGTGGTCAGATGTTACAATGGGCATCCCACATCCCTGTCTTGCTTTGGGCCTGAACACACTGATCTTTTTGTTACAATAGGGTTGATCACCTCGAACTCAACCCTGTGAAAGGTCTGAGGAAATGTGGTTGGAGATGACAACCACGTGACAGATGGCTGTCAGTTCAAAGCCGGTTCCGTGTCAGGGTTATAAGGAGTGACAGGATTATGGTCCCTGGGAAGAGCTCACGGGTGGGAGGGGGGTCCATTCTCAGGGCCAAGGGACACATGGATTTCTCCACTGTGGATCATTACACTATATACAATATGCAGCACTTGATTCCCAAGGCCTTGATGATGGGTGGAGGTTGATTTTTACTTGCTCTCCTGTTGTTTTGGCTGTTTGGTGGGCAGGCTTTAAATGCCCTTTTGTATGGTGATGAAAAAGGGCTTTGGTAAAACATAAGTTTCATGAAGGGAGCCATTGTGTACACGTGTACCTTTGTTATGCCCAAGTCGCAAGAAGACCATCAAGCAAACCACCGAGAGCCAGACATTCTGAGATGCAAAAGCAAGGCTTTACTCAGGTGGGCTGCAGTGGTCTTCTTGGTGGTCTTCTCGCGACTTGGGCATAACAGTTCGTATTTCATCTGGATTACCCCCAGAGACCACTGAGACCCCAGACCTGAAGGTAAGAAAACAGCACTGTTGATTTTTCTTGTCCTGTCATTTGTCTGTTTGTTTGCTTTGCTTTCACTTTTCTTCTTGAGAACGGCCATTCCAACTCGTGTTTCTTGAAGGGGTTGTCGAAGCAGACGCCCTTGCACAGCAATCCTGGAGGAACTGGGAGTCGTCACAGATCTTCCACCCTCGAAGGGGGACCCCTAGAACCCCGCCTTGATACGTGTAGGGTGCAAGTCAGTTCTGTTTTTGGCCAGAACTGACCGGGAGGGCCTCCTAACCGAGGCTCAACCTGCCCACCTTGATCTTGGGTCTGCTCCTTCTGTTCCTTCACAGGAGCCAGCTGATCAACTTGGGAGATCTCCAGTTTGTAAGTCTTTTAAATATCAGGCCTGTGTGTATTGTTTTTTCTGTTTTATTGAAATTGTTTTACCTCTTGTTATTTTGTGGACTGAACAACTGACGAGACTGATAGCCATGGGCAACATCCCTTCCACTGCCCTGGACTTGACTTTAGCCCACTGGAAGGAAGTTACTAACAATAATAGTGTAGAGATCAAGAAAGGAAAGTGGGTGACTCTCTACTCTTCTGAGTGGCCCATTTTCGATCTGGGGTGGCCACCAGAAAGGACGTTGACGTGAGTACAATTCTCATAGTAGAGGACTATGGTTTTAATTCCTTACATAGCATGTTGTGGATTCTTTGTTGTTGTTATTTTTTGTGGGGCATGAATGCAGGTGCTGTCCCTGAGTTCACTCACTTTCTTCCTCTCTCTGTCTCTCTCTTCCTCTCTTTCTTTTCTCTTTCTTTCCTTCCTTCCTTCCTTCCTTCCTTCCTTCTTTCCTTCCTTCCTTCCTTCCTTCCTTCCTTCTTTCCTTCCTTCCTTCCTTCCTTCCTTCCTTCCTTCCTTCCTTCCTTCCTTCCTTCCTTCCTTCCTAGTGTCCCTGGCTTTTTTTTTGTTCAAGGCTAGCACACTAGCACTTAAACCACTGCTCCACTTCTTTCTTTTTCTATATATGTGGTGCGGAGGAATTGAACCCATGGCTTCATGTATACAAGGCAAACACTCTACCACTAGGCTGTATTCACAGCTCTTCTCCTTTCTTTTCAAGGCTAGTCCTCTGTCACTTTGAGCCACAGTGCCACTTCCAGGTTTTTGTTTTTGTAGTTAATTGGAGATGAGACTCTTTAACAGACATTCTTGTCCTCAGTGGCATTAAACCACAGTCTCCTGAGTAGCTAGAATGACAGACAGGCATGAGCCACCAGCACCCTACACATTGGGACACTTCTAAAATGTAGATTTTATGCTTAAATACCTCTTCTCCACTGCTTTATGGAAGGAGCCCAAATTGACTCCATCCTCTTTTCAATTTTATCAATGCTTACAGCATTCTAGAGACTTGTTCTCTTCCTGCTTTTCTGTCTCTGTCTCTTCTTCCTGGAATCTTCCCCATTTGTGTATGCCTGTCAAATGGCTACCCATCCTTAATGACCTACTCAGATGTCAAGTTGAAATGATAAGTAAGGAATATATTTCTAACAAATATTTAATCTATTATTGGAAAACTAGCACTTTGTTGATTCTTTGTTTTTGTTATTGTTTGTGTTGCATGAACGCAGGTGCTGTCCCTGAGTTCACTCACTCTCTTCCTCTCTCTCTCACTTACTCTCTTTCTTTTATCCTTCCTTCCTTCCTTTCTTCCTTCCTTCCTTCCTTCCTTCCTTCCTTCCTTCCTTCCTTCCTTCCTTCCTTCCTTCCTTCCTTCCTTCCTTTGCCAGTACTGGACTCAGGTCCTGAGCACTGTCGCCCGCAGTTTTTTTTTGCTCCAGGCTACCACACTACCACTTGAGTCACTGCTCCACTTTTTGCTTTTTTCTATGTATGTGGTGCTGAGGAATCGAACTCATGGTTTCATGTATACAAGGCAAGCACTCTACTACTAGGCCATATTCTCAGCCCTTCTTCCTTTCTTTTCAAGGCTAGTCCTCTGTCACTTTGAGCCACAGTGCCACTTCCAGGTCTTTGTTTTTCTTTTTGTTTTGTAGTTAACTGGAGATGAGACTCTTTAAGAGACATTTTTGTCCTCACTGGCATTAAACCATGATCCTCAAAGCTCAGCCTCCTGAGTAGCTAGGATGACAGACAGGCATGAGCCACCAGCACCCTGCACATTGGGACACTTCTAAAATGTAGATCTTATGCTTAAATACCTGTTCTCCACTGCCTTATGGAAGGAGCCCAAGTTGACCCCATCCTTTTTTTTAATTTTCCTAATATTTATGGCTTTCAGCAATAGGAATTCCTGGTTTCTAGAGACTTGTTCTCTTCCTGCTTTTCTGTCTCTGTCTCTTCTTCCTGGAATCTTCCCCATTCATGTCTGCCTGTCAAATGGCTACCCAGCCTTAATGACCTACACAGATGTCAAGTTGAAATGATAAGCATTCTCTTAAATCTTCCAGGTAGGTCAGAAGCTGTGCTAGTACTGGTTATATTGCTCTTCCTAATAATGCCACATAATTCACATCCAGTTTGTTTCTGAGCTGGTCTGTCTCCCTTGTGTCTTCCTCTATAGCACATTTGTATCAGAGTTCTATGGAGAGTTGGGAAACAGACAGATCTCAATTAATCGTGTTCCAATTGGAGGTGATTTGGTTCATCCTAGCTGATACCTCTATTGTCTATATCTATTAGATAATGGAGTTGGGTTCAAGGACTTCCAAATGTCATTCTTGCCTTCAAATTTGGCCTTGTAAAACAATTTATTTTAATAATAGGACATGGAAAGTTTACATACTGTTATATTTTGTTAAATAGAGATACTGTAATTCTTTTTTTTTAAATCTTGCAGTCTTTGTACAAAGGAGTTGTATTCACCATATCCGTTGAGTACAATGCATCCCCTTCCTTCATTCTCCCGATCTCTCCTAGCCCCATGCTTGCCCTTTCTTAACCTTAAAAGATATGTACAAAGTACACCACTTGAGGGTAGAGAATGTTACAGGTTGAACAATACTGAAACATATTGCATCTGAGAATGAAGATGGCAAAACAAAACTCAGTGAAAGCTATTGAATAATAGGGGTTGAGAGGGCAGGGAATTTGAGAGTAAAAGAAGGTTTAATTTAACATACTGTATCATCATTTGTAAAATCTCTTTTAAAAGTTGCTAAATTGAAGAGCTCTTTTTCTGCAAGTAGTGTTTGCAGTAAAAACGTTCAAATTTTGAGATGATTTTTCCCCTTTTTATTTAGTATTAAATTGAGTACAAATATTGTAAAAGTTAAATGATTTTTCCCCAGACTCTCAATGTTCGATCTTATAATGTGTAATAGAAAGGATATCAGCATGCAGAGTAACTATGGTGTGAAGGTTTGAAAATAATTATATATATAAATAAATGTACTCCCTTGAAAGACACTGGTCAAATTTCTCTTCTGCAAAGTTCATAGTATATGATGTGACAGTACTATTTAATATAATTAACTACAGAGGTTTAATAAATGTTGCCCTTCAAAGAGAAAATCCAAGATGGTAGGTGGGATTTTCACATTACGATGAGCACAGTGTTGAAGTTGACATAGTTGGTCTCCTGGGTGTGCTTTATCACTAAGTGCAAGAACTCTATTCACCTAATTTATTTTAGCAAGGGAAAGACTATTCTCTTGAATAGACACTTAGGTCAGAGAAAATATGGTCAAAAGAAGTAGTTTCAGCTAGGTAAAGTAGGATTTGGTACACTCGGCATTTTCTCTTCCAATTTTTTTCTAGCAGCCAGCATTATTTTTAATGACCTTCATTAAATTTTTACATATCAGCTCTGCTTATCCATGTTCTAAAAGATTTTTGCACTTAAATGTTTTGGAGTAAATACCGGTAACATAAATAGCGCCATATTCATAATGTGTCTAAAAAAGTATGCTGGTTAATTTCCGCCCACTTAGGTAGCATTGGTGTAACCAGTAGAAAGTCTGGCTCCACTGTTAATGAGTAGTTTAGGATTGGAAGGTCTTTAAGTGCTTCCAGCCTAAGTTAACTACTCCATCAAAAATATAAAGAGAAGCGCCTCTTGATGATTAGCAATATTGCATGGAAGCTCTCTAGAACTAATACAGCTTCTAAGGAATTAAGTCTATAATCACTGCCATAGAATGATGCTAGTTAAGAGGTTTGTTATTATGGTCTTCAGAGTCAAAGTTTTAATGAAAGAATTGTATGCTACAGGTTTTCCTGTGCCCAGCCCATGTTAGTCTTAATAAATACTAAAGAACTGAGTTAGTAAAATGGTGTGCAAAGAATGTTTAGTTGAGCGTCTCATTGGTGCCATATGGTATGAATATGAGTAGGATAACTGCAAAGAAGCTTCAGAGTGGAGAAGTATCCAAATGTCCTCAAATTCTCAAGCTGTCCAGAAAAAGAACTTGGCTCCATTCTCCAGAAAGTTCCAACAGAGGAACTTGCCTCCCAAGGCTTCGGCTGAGGCTAGACATGGTTTCAGGGGAAGGTGGTCATTTCCAGGAAGGTCCCACTCTGGTGGAAAACAGTCTCCTTGTAAGGGCAGGAGACCTGTGGGGCCTCATTCGTTGTCGAAACTTACTAAAACCTGGCTGGCTTCGCCTGAGTAGGGAAAGCATGCCATGTTTAGCATTTACTTAACTTTGCTCATTCATACTAGGGTATCATGATGGACCCTTAGTCTTTTTCTGTTTCATTAATTATTGAATTAGGTTTGTGTGTATCTTTACATGTTTCATTTTAGAGTATGTTGTGCCTGTTTGGTGCTTGAATTCAGGGCCTGGGAGTGGTCTGAATTTTTACTTTTTTTAAATCAAGGTTAGTGCTCTACCATGTGAGCCACAGCTCTACTCAGAGGCTTTTTTTTGGCTGGTTACTTGGTGATAACAGGCTCACAGTCTTACTGGTAGGGCTGGCTTCAAACAGCAACCCTCAGCTCTCAGCCTCCTGAATAGCTGGAGTGTAAGCATGAGCCAATGGTGCCTAGCATATTTTGTTAGTTTTTGAGAAATAGCTCATACAGGTTAATTGAAAAGGAGTAAAAAATTATTTTTTCTTATTCTTGAACGAAACTGCTTACTTAACAAGAAGAAATTCCAGAACAGGTATCTTGTGTGTTATGGAGAGGTGGTATATGTCTATGCATAGCAGTGGCTTGTTCTGTTTGCTTTGCATTCTTGGATACTAGACATTGCTTTCCACCTCAACAGCCATAATTTACAGTATGAAATATATATATATATATATATGTTACTACATACATAAGAATCATGAGGATGTGGGCATACATTCTTTCTCTAGCAGAGTAATTTTCTATAATGAAGTATTTCTCTGCAGAGAAATCAAAAGAAAACAGTAAATGCTAAAATTATTGCAGACGTTCTTTAGTCACCCAAATCTCTTGATGCTGATACTATTTCCTCTGTTGAAAATAATCATGCATTGTTGTGTGTTCTCCTTGTAATATGTTACAGATAGACAAGCTTTTCTTTTTCTGGAAAAAAAATGCTCCGATGTGAATTTTCAATCAGTATGACAATTTAATTGCAGTCCAAATTTTATGGTGAAATAATTTCAACATTTGAAAGTTTTAGATTTTTCCTCGAAATAATTTCTTGTTCCATGTACAGTTTTTCCATTACTAATGAAGTGATCTTGATGAATTTGTGTCAGAAATAAGGAAAGACCCAATGGGCTAGATCCAACCCGCAGATAAAAAGTAAGAACAGGACTCCAGCTCTCTTAGGCTGGCTCATCCAATGCTATCCATGAGGCAGATACAGGAAGTTATGCTGACTCAAGAAAAAGAGCAAAGAATTAAACATTTTCTTATGCTGAAAATTACAATGGGATTTTATTTAGTTTGGTTCGCACAGCTTGCACATAGGACTTGGGTGTCCTCTGTAAATGGGGGACGTGAACAGTCTTGGGAACCCTGGCTCCTCCCATCTGTTGTGAGACAGGTGCCTTTATCACCTGGCTTTGGAGAGGCTGTGGACTCAGCAGGGCGGTTGGCTCTGGCCTGGTTTACCTATCTGAGAGTTGCTTCCCTAGGGGTGGTTCCTCCCTCATGGGCAGGACGGCCTCCTGAGCATAGCTGGCTATGGAATTCAGCTCCATGTTGGGCTGGGAATTAGGCTTCCTGTGAGATGGGGCCATTGATCTGTCTCAGGAACTGTTTGTTCTCCTATCTGGTTGTACCTTGCTGCTGGTAGCTGCTCGACACTTTCCGTTTTAATTTAGAAATTCTGGCGGGCAGGGCGGACACCTCTGGATAAGTTCACCTCAGTTGTGAACTGTGGCATGGATGAGCTTCCTACCTGGGCAGGGGTTGTTCTTCTGGGTGGAGCTGGCCCTCATTGGTCTGTCCCTATTGCCCTTTTCAAAGGTGGCCCCTTTGTCTTCGCCTTCCCCAAGCCGGGTTTAGTTCCAGTCTGTTCTGACCCTATGCCAATGTCAGAGATGGTGCTTTGCTCTGGCAGTGAGGGAAAGGCTACCGATGCTTCTCTGTGGGCACGAGTGAACATATCGTTTGTGGGGTACTCATGCTTTGTCTACAATTTCGGCCTGTCCATGCTCTGCTGAGGAGATTCCAGTACATTAACCTTTCCTCGATCTAATTACCTTAACATGCTCCAGCTGTTCTTATTCTCAGAATGGATACTCCCTGATATACAGCTGCCAACCACAATCGTAAGTGTAGGTCTTGAATGAGCTTTTTTCTCTGTTCCCTCACCACAAAGCAGATTCTTGTGAGGAGTTTCCAGTACATTAACATTTCCACGAACGACTTACCTTACCAAGCAACAGCTGTTCTTATAATCAGAAGGGATACTCCCTGATATACAGCTGCCAACCACCTTCGTAAGTGTAGTTCCTAAATGAGCTTTTTACTCTGTTCCCTCACCACAAAGAAGATTCTTTTGAGGAGTGTCCAGTACAATAACCATACCAGCAAGTACTTAATTCACTAAGCTACTGCTATTCTTATTCTCAGTGGAGATATTTACTTATAAACAGCTACCTACCCAGTATGTGCATGTAGTTCCAAAATGAGTTTTATCTCTCTTCCCTCACCACAAATCAGTCTTCTGAGGAGTTTCCAGTACATTAACCTTTCCTCGATCTAATTACGTTAACAAGCTCCAGCTGTTCTTATTCTCAGAAGGGATACTCCCTGATATACAGCTGCCTACCACATTCGTACGTGTCGTTCATATATGAGCTTTTTTCGCTGGTCCATCACCACAAAGCAGATTCTTGTGAGGATTTTCCAGTACATTAAACTTTCAAGGAACTACTTACCTTAACATGCAACAGCTGTTCTTATTATCAGAAGGGATATTGCCTGATATACAGCTGACTACCCCGTTCGTATGTGTAGTTCTTAAATGATCTATTGTCTCTCTTCCCTCACCACAAATCAGAGTCTTTTGAGGATTTTCCACTACATTAACCTTTCAACGAACTACTTACCTTCACAAGCTCCAGCTGTTCTTATTCTCAGAAGGGATACTCCCTGATATACTGATGCCTACCACCTTCGTAAGTGTACTTCCTAAATGCTCTATTTTCTCTGTTCCCTCACCACAAAGCAGATTCTTTTGAGGAGTTTCCAGTACATTGACCATACCAGACAGTACTTAATTTACTAAGCTTCTGCTATTCTCATTCTCAGGGGAGATATTTACTGATGAACAGCTACCTACCCAGTATGTTCATGTCATTCATAAATGAGGTTTCCTCTCTCTTCCCTCACCACACATCAGATTCTTTTGAGGAATTTCCAGTATATTAACGTTTCCTCAATCTAACTACCTTAACAAGCTCCAGCTGGTCTTATTCTCAGAAGGGATACTGCCTGATATACAGGACCTACCACCTTCGTAAGTGTAGTTCCTAAATGAGGATTTACTCTGTTCCCACACCACAAAGCAGATTCATTTGAGGAGTCTCCAGTTAAATAACCAAACCAGGAAGTACTTAATTTACTAAGCTACTGCTATTCTTATTCTCAGGGGAGATATTTACTGATGAACAGCTACCTACCAAGTATGTTCATGTCATTCATATATGAGGTTTCCTCTCTCTTCCCTCACCACAAATCAGATTCTTTTGGGAGTATCCAGTTCATTAACCTTTCCTCGATCTAATTACCTTAACAACCTCCAGCTGGTCTTCTTCTCGGAAGGGATACTCCCTGATATACAACTTCCTACCACCTTCGTAAGTGTAGGTCCTAAAAGAGCTTTTTTCTCTGTTCCCTCACCACAAAGCAGACTCTTGTGCGTAGTTTCTAGTACATTATCCTTTCCACGAACTACTTACGTTAACAAGCAACAGCTGTTCTTTTTATCAGAAGGGATATTTCCTGATATACAGCTGCCTACCCCACTCGTATGTGTAGTTCCTAAATGAGCTTTTATCTCTCTTCCCTCAACACAAATCAGAGTCTTCTGAGGAGTTTCCAGTACATTATCCTTTCTTCCTAATTACCTTTACTTGCTCCAGCTGTTCTTATTCTCAGAAGGGATACTCCCTGATATACAGCAGCCTACCACCTTTGTAATTGTATGTCCTAAATGAGCTTTTTTCTGTGTTCCCTCACCACAAAGCAGACTCTTGTGCGGAGTTTCCAGTACATTATCCTTTCTGAGAAGAACTTACCTTAACAAGCAACAGCTGTTCTTTTTATCAGAAGGGATATTTCCTGATATACAGCTACCTAGCCCGTTCGTGTGTGTAGTTCCTAAATGAGCTATAATCTCTCTTCCCTCACCACAAATCAGAGTCTTCTGAGGAGTTTCCAGTATATTATCCTTTCCTCGATCTAATTACCTTACAATGCTCCAGCTGTTCTTATTCTCAGATGGGATACTCCCTGATATACAGCTGCCTACCACCTTCATAAGTGTAGGTCCTAAATGAGCATTTTACTCTGTTGCCTCTCCACAAAGCAGACTCTTGTGAAGAGTTTCCAGTACATTAAACTTTCACGAACTACTTACCTTAACAAGATCCAGCTGTTCTTATTCTCAGAAGGGATATTGCCTGATATAAAGCTGCCAACCACCTTCGTAAGTGTAGTTCCTAAATGAGATTTTTTCTCTGTTCCCTCAAAAAAAAGCATTCTTTTGAGAAGGCTCCCTTACATTAACCATACCAGGAAGTACTTAATTTACTAAGCTACTGCTATTCTTAATCTCAGGGGAGATATTTACTGGTGAACAGCTACCTACCCAGTATGTTCATGTAGGTCCTAATTGAGCTTTTATGTCTCTTCCCTCACCACTAATCAGATTCTTCTCAGGAGTTTCCAGTACATTAACCTTTCCTCGATCGAATTACCTTAACAAGCTCCAGCTGTTCTTATTCTCAGAAGGTATACTCCCTGATATACAGCTGCCTACCACCTTCATAAGTGTAGGTCCTAAATGAGCTTTTTTCTCTGTTCCCTCACCACAAAGCAGACTCTTGTGCCGAGTTTCCAGTACATTATCCTTTCCACGAAGTACTTACCTTAACAAGCAACAGTTGTTCTTTTTATCAGAAAGGATATTTCCTGATATACAGCTGCCTAGACCGTTCGTGTATGTAGTTCCTAAATAAGCTTTTATCTCTCTTCCCTCACCACAAATCAGAGTCTTCTGAGGAGTTTCCAGTACATTATCCTTTCTAGATCTAATTACCTTACAATGCTCCAGCTGTTCTTATCCTCAGATGGGATACTCCCTGATATACAGCTGCCTACCACCTTCATAAGTGTAGGTCCTAAATGAGCTTTTTACTCTGTTGCCTCTCCACAAAGCAGAATCTTGTGAAGAGTTTCCAGTACATTTTCCTTTCACGAACTACTTACCTTAACAAGCTCCAGCTGTTCTTATTCCCAGAAGAGATATTGCCTGATATAAAGCTGCCAACCACCTTCGTAAGTGTAGTTCCTAAATGAGATTTTTTCTCTGTTCCCTCAACAAAAAGCAGATTCTTTTGAGAAGGCTCCCTTACAATAAACATACCAGGAAGTACTTAATTTACTAAGCTACTGCTATTCTTATTCTCAGTGGAGATAGTTACTGATAAACTGCTACCTACCCAGTATGTTCATGTCGTTCCTAAGTGAGTTTTTATCTCTCTTCCCTAACTACACATCAGATTCTTTTGGGAGTTTCCTGTACATTAACCTTTCCTCGATCTAATTACCTTAACAAGCTCCAACTGGTCTTATTCTCGGAAGGGATACTCCCTGATATACAGCTGCCTACCACCTTCGTAAGTGTAGGTCCTAAATGAGCTTTTTTATCTGTTTCCACACCACAAAGCAGACTCTTGTGCGTAGTTTCAAATACATTATCCTTTCCACGAACTACTTAAGTTAACAAGCAACAGCTGTTCTTATCAGAATGGATATTTCCTGATATACAGCTGCCTACCCCGTTCATATGTTTAGTTCCTAAATGAGCTTTTATCTCTCTTCCCTCAACACAAATCAGTCTTCTGAGGAGTTTCCAGTACATTATCCTTTCCTCCATCTAATACCCTTAACAAGCTCCAGCTGTTCTTATTCTGAGAAGGGATACTCCTTGATATACAGCTGCCTACCACCTTCGATAGTATAGGTCCTAAATGAGCATTTTCTCTGTTCACTCACCACAAAGCAGACTCTTGTGAGAAGTTTCCAGTACATTATCCTTTCCACGAACTACTTATCTTAACAAGCAGCAGCTGGTCTTTTTATCAGTATTGACATTTCCTAATATACCGCTGCCAACCCCGTCCGTATGTGTAGTTCCTAAATGAGCTTTTATCTCTCTTTCCCTCACCACAAATCAGTCTTCTGAGAAGTTTCCAGTACATTATCCTTTCCTCGATCTAATTACCTTCCAATGCTCCAGCTGTTCTTATTCTCAGAAGGTATATTGCCTGATACTCAGCTGCCTTCCACCTTCGTAAGTGTAGTTCCTATATAAGCATTTATCTCACTTCGCTCACCAAAAAGCAGATTCTTTTGAGGAATTTCCAGTATATTACCCATACCAGTAAGTACTTAGTTCACTAACCTACTGCTATTCTTATTCTCAGGGGAGATATTTACTAATATACAGCTACCTACCCAGTAGGTTCATGTCATTCCTAAATGAGCTTTCATCTCTCTTCCCTCTCCACAAATTAGATTCTTTAGAGGGGTATCAAGTACATTAACCTTTCCTCGATCTAATTACCTTGACATGCTCCAGATGTTCTTATTCTCAGAAGGAATACTCCCTGATATACAGCTGCCTACCACCTTTGTAACTCTAGGTCCTAAATGAGCTTTTTTCTCTCTTCCCTGACCACAAAGCAGATTATTTTGAGGAGTCTCCAGTACAGTAAAAATACCACGAAGTACTGAATTTACTAAGCTACTGCTATTCCTATTCTCAGTGGAAATATTTACTGACAAAAAGCTACCAACCCAGTATGTTCATGTCGTTCCTTCATGTGCTTTTATTTCTCTTCCCTCACCACAAATCAGATTCTTCCGAGGAGTGTTCAGTACATTAACAGTTCCTCGATCTAATTACCTTAACAAGTTCCAGCAGTTCTTATTCTCAGAAGGGATACTCCCTGACATACAGCTGCCTACCAACTTCGTAAGTGTAGTTCCTAAATGAGATTTTTTCTCTGTTCCCCCACCACAAAGCAGATTCTTGTTAGAAGTTTTGAGGACATTAACCTTTCCACGAACTACTTACTTCAACAAGCAACAGCTGTTCTTATCAGAAGGGATATTGCCTGATATACAGCTGCCTAATGCTTTCGTATGTGTACTTCCTAAATGAGCTTTTATCTCTATTCACTCACCACAAATCAGAGTCTTCTGAGGAGTTTCCAGTCCATTAACCTTTCCTTGATCTAATTACCTTAACAAGCTCCAGCTGTTCTTATTCTCAGAAGGGATACTCCCTGATATACAGCTGCCTACCACCTAAGTAAGTGTAGTTCCTAAATGAGCTTTTTACTCTGTTCCCTCACCACAAAGCAGATTCTTTTGATGACTTTCCAGTACATTAACCATACCAGGGAGTACTTAATTTACTAAGCTACTGCTATTCTTATTCTCTGGGGAGATACTTACTAATAAACAGCTACCTTCCCAATATGTTGATGTCATTCCAAAATGAACTTTTGTCTTTCTTCCTTCACCAGAAATAAGATTCTTCGGAGGAGTTACAGGTACATTAATCTTTCCTCGATCTAATTACCTTAACAAGCTCCAGCTGTTCTTATTCTCAGAAGGGATACTCCCTGATATACAGCTGCCTACCACCTTCGTATGTGTAGTTCCTAAATCAGCTTTTTTCTCTGTTCCCTCACCACAAACAGATTCTTTTGAGGAGTTTCCAGTACATTAACCATACCAGGAAGTACTTAATTTACTAAGCTACTGCTATTCTTATTCTCAGTGGAGATATTTACTGATAAATAGCTACCTACCTAGTATGGTCATGTCGTTCCTAAATGAGCTTTTATCTCTCTTCCCTCACCACAAATCAGATTTTTCTGAGGAGTTTCCAGAACATTAAACTTTCCTCGATCTAATTACCTTAACAAGCTCCAGCTGTTCTTATTTTCAGAAGGGATACTCCCTGACCTACTGCTGCCTACCACCTTCGTAAGTGTAGTTACTAAATGAGCTTTTTTCTCTGTTCCCTCACCACAAAGCAGATTCTTGTGAGGTGTTTTCAGTACATTTAACTTTTCACGAACTACTTATCTTAACATGCAACAGCTGTTCTTATTGTCAGAAGGGATATTGTCTGATATTCGGCTACCTACCCCGTTTTTATGTGTAGTTCTTAAATGAGATTTAATCACTCTTGCCTCAACACAAATCAGATTCTTTGTAGGAGTTTCCAGTACAATAACCTCTCCTTGGTCTTATTACCTTAACTAGTTCCAGCTGTTCTTATTCTCAGAAGGGATACTCACTGATATTCACCTGCCTAGCACCTTTGTACGTGTAGTTCATAAATGAGCTTTTTTCTCTTTTTCCTCACCAGGAAGCAGATTCTTGTGAGGATTTTCCAGTACATTAACTTTTCCACGAACTACTTACCTTAAAATGCTCCAGCTGTTCTTATTCTAAGAAGGGATATTGCCTGATATACAGCTGCCAATCGCCATTGTAAGTGTAGTTCCTAAATGAGGTTTTATCTCTCTTCCGTCACCACGAAGCAGATTCTTTTGAGGAGTTTCCACTACATTAACCGTACCAGGCAGTACTTAATTTACTAAGCTACTGCTATTCTCATTCTCAAGGGAGATATTTACTGATAAACAGCTACCTACCCAGGCTGTTCATGTTGTTCCTAAATGAGCTTTTATCTCTCTTCCCTCACCACAAATCAGAGTCTTCTGAGGAGTTCCAGTATATTAACCTTTCCTCGATTTAATTAACTTAACAAGCTTCAGCTGTTCTTAATCTCAGAAGGGATACTCCCTGATATACAGGTATCTTCCACATTCGTAAGTGTAGTTCCTAAATGAGCGTTTTTCTCTTTTCCCTCACTACAAAACAGATTCTTTTGAGGAGTTTCCTGTACATTACCCATACCAGGAAGTACTTAATTTACTAAGCTACTGGTATTCTTATTCACTGGGGAGATAATTACTAATAAACAGCTACTTACCCAGTATGTTCATGTCATTCCTAAAGGAGTTTTTATCTCTATTCGCTCACCACAAATCAGAGTCTTCTGAGGAGTTCCCAGTACATTAACCTTTCCTCGATCTAATTACTTTAACATGCTCCAGCTGTTCTTATTCTCAGATCGGATACTCCCTGATATATAGCTGCCTATTACCTTTACACGAACTACTTACCTTAACAAGCAACAGCTTTTCTTATAATCAGAAGGGATATTGCCTGATATACAGCTGCCTACCACCTTCGTAAGTGTAGTTCTTAAATGAGCTTTTATCTCTCTTCCCTCAACACAGAGCAGATTCTTTTGAGGAGTTTCCAGTACACTGACCATACCAGGAAATCCTTTATTTACTAAGATACTGCTGTTCTAATTCGCAGGGGAGATATTTACTGATAAACAGCAACATACCCGGTATGTTCATGTCATTCCTAAATGAGGTTTATCTCTCTCCCCTCACCACAAATCAGATTCTTCTGAGGAGTTTCCAGTACATTAACCTTTCCTCGATGTAATTACCTTAACAAGCTCAAGCTGTTCTTCTCAGAAGAGATACTCCCTGATGTACAGCTGCGTACCCCCTTCATAAGTGTAGTTCCTAAATGACCTTTTTACTCTGTTCCCTCACCACAAAGCAGATTCTTTTGAGGAGTCTCCAGTAAAATACCCATACCAGGAAGTACTTAATGTACTAAGCTACAGCTATTATTATTCTCAGTAGTGATATTGACTGATAAACAGCTACCTACCTAGTATGTTCATGTCGGTCCTACATGTGCTTTTATCTCTCTTCCCTCACCGCAAAGCAGATTCTTCTGAGGAGTTTCCAGTACATTAACCTTTCCTCGATCTTATTACCTTAACAATCTCCTGCTATTCTTATTCTCAGAAGGGATACTCCCTGATCTAAAGCTGCTTACAGCCTTCGTAAGTGTATTTCCGAAATGAGCTTTTTACTCTGTTCCCTCAGAACAAAGCAAATTCTTTTTATGATTCTCCAGTACAATACCCATTCCAGGCAGTACTTAATTTACCAAGCTACTGCTATTCTGATTCTCAGTGGAGATATTTACTGATAAACAGCTACCTACCCAGTGTGTTCATATCATTCCTAAGTGAGCTTTTATCTCTATTCCCTCACCACAAATCAGAGTCTTCTCAGTAGTTGCCAGTAGATTAACCTTTCCTCGATCTAATTATCTTAACATGCTACAAGTGTTCTTATTCTCAGAAGGGATACTCATTTATATACAGCTGCCTACCACCTTCGTAAGTGTAGGTCATAATTGAGATTTTTTCTCTGTTCCCTCACCACAAAGCAGATTCTTGTGAGGAGTGTCCAGTACATTAACCTTTCCATGAACGACTTACCTTAACAAGCAACAGCTCTTCTTATCATCAGAAGAGGTATTGCCTGATATACAGCTGCATACCACCTTTGTAAGTATAGTCCTAAATGAGCTTTTCACTCTGATCCCTCACCACAAAGCAGATGCTTTTGAGGAATTTCCAGTACATAACACATACCAGGAAGTACTTAATTTACTAAGCTACTCCTATTCTTATTCTCAGGGAAAATATTTACTAATAAACAGTTACGTATCCAGTATTTTCATATTGTTCCTAAATGAGGTGTGATCTCTCTTTCCTCACCACAAATCAGATTCTACTGAGGAGTTTCCAGTACATTAACCTTTCCTCGATCTAATTACCTTAACAAGCTCCAGCTGTTATTATTCTCAGAAGGGATACTCCCTGATATACAGCTGGCTATCACCTTCGGAAGTGTAGTTCCTAAATGAGCTTTTTACTCTGTTCCCTCACCACAAAGCATATTCTTTTGAGGAGGCTCCAGTACAATAACCATACCAGGAATTACTTAATTTACTGAGTCTTCTAAGGAGTTTCCAGTACATTAACCTTTCCTCGATCTAATTACCTTAACATGCTCAGGTTGTTCTTATTCTCACAAGGGATTCTCCCTGATATACAGCTGCCTACCACCTTCGTAAGTGTAGTTCCTAAATGAGCTTTTATCCCTCTTCCCTCACCACAAACCAGAGTCTTCTGAGGAGTTTACAGTACATTAACCTGTCCTCGATCTAATTACCTTAACATGCTCGTGCTGTTCTTATTCTCAGAAGGGATACTCCCTGATATACAGCTGCCTACCACCTTCGGAAGTGTAGGTCCTAAATGAGTTATTTTCTCTATTCCCTCACCACAAAGCAGATTCTTGTGAGGAGTTTCTAGTACATTAACGTTTCCACGAAGTTCTTACCTTAACAAGCAACAGCTGTTCTTATATTCAGAAGGGATATCGCCTGATACACAGCTGCCTACCACTTTCGTAAGTGTAGTTCCTAAATAAGTTTTTATCCCACTTCCCTCACCACAAAGCAGATTCTTCTGAGGAGTTCCAGTACATTAACCTTTCCTCGATGTAATTACTGTAACAAGTTTCCGCTATTCTTATTCTCAGCATGGATACTGCCTGATAAACAGCTGCCTACCACATTCGGAAGTGTAGTTCCTAAATGAGCTTTTTACTCTGTTCCTTCACCACAAAGCAGATTCTTTTGAGGAGTCTAAAGTACAATAAACATACCAGAAAGTACTTAATTTACTAAGCTACTGTTATTCTTATTCTCAGTGGAGATATTTACTGATTAACGGCTACCTACCCAGTATGATCATGTCGTTTCTAAATGACCTTTTATCTGTCTTCCCTCACCACGAATAAGATTCTTCTAAGGAGTTTCCAGTACATTAACCTTTCCTACATCTAATTACCTTAACAAGCTCCAGCTGTTCTTATTCTCAGAATGAATACTCCCTGATATACAGCTTCATACCCCTTTCGTAAGTGTAGTTCATAAATGAGCTTTTTTTCTGTTCCCACACCACAAAGCAGATTCTTGTGAGGAGTTTCCAGTACATTAACCTTTCCATGAACTACTTACCTTAACAAGCAACAGCTGTTCTTATTATCAGAAAGGATATTGCCTGATACAGAGCTGCCTACCCCGTTTGTATGTGTAGTTATTAAATGAGATTTCATCTCTCTTCCCTCGCCACAAGTCAGATTCTTTTGAGGAGTTTCCAGTACATTAACCTTTCCTCGACATAATTACCTTAACAAGCACCATTTGTTCTTATTCTCAGAAGGGATACTCCCTGATATACAGCTGCGTATCATTTTCGTTAGTGTAGTTTATAAATGAGCTTTTTTCTCTGGTCCATCACCACAAATCAGAGTCTTCTGAGAAGTATCCAGTATATTAACATTTCCTCGATCTAATTACCTTAACATGCTACTGCTGTTCTGATTCTCAGATGGGATACTCCCTGATATACAGCTGCCTACCCCGTTCGTGAGAGTAGTACCTTAATGAGCTTTTTTCTCTGTTCCCTCACCACGAAGCAGATTCGTTGAGGAGTTTCCAGTACATTAACCGTACCAGAAAATACTTAATTTACTAAGCTACGGCTATTCTTATTTTCAGGGGAGATATTACTAATAAACAGCTACATACCCAGTATGTTCATGTCGGTCCTAAATGAGCTTTTATGTCTCTTCCCTCACCACACAACGGATTCTTTGGGGAGTTTCCAGTACATTAACCTTTACACGAACTATTTAACTTAACAAGCTCCAGTTGTTCTTACTCTCAGAAGGGATACTCCCTAATATACATCTGCCTACCACCTTCGTAAGTGTTGTTCCTAAATGAGGTTTTATCTCTCTTCCGTCACCAAAATCTGATTCTTATGAGGAGTTTCCAGTATATTAACCGTACCAGGCAGTACTTAATTAACTAAGCTACTGCTATTCTCTTTCTCAGAGAGATATTTACTGATAAACAGCTACCTACCCAGTATGTTCAGGTTGTTATTAAATGAGCTTTTATCTCTCTTCCGTAACCACAAATCAGATTCTTCTGAGGAGTTTCCAGTACATTAACCTTTCCTCCATCTAATTACCTTAACAAGCTCCAGCTGTTCTTATTCTCAGAAGGGATCCTCCCTGATAAACAGCTGCCTACCACCTTCATTAAGCATAGTTCATAAATGAGATTTTCACTGTTCCATCACCACAAAGCAGATTCTAGTGAGGATTTTCCAGTACATTAACCTTGCCATGAACTGCTTACCTTAACAAGCTCCAGCGCTTCTTATTCTCAGAAGGGATATTGCCTGATATACAGCTGCCTACCGCCTTCGTAAGTGTAGTTCCTAATTGAGGTTTTATCTCTCTTCCGTCACCAAAAAGCAGATTTTTTGAGGAGTTTCCAGTACATTAACAATACCAGGCAGTACTTAATTTACTAAGCTACTGCTATACTCATTCTCAGGGGAGGTATTTACTGATAAACAGCTACCTACCCAGTATGTTCATGTCACTCCTAAATGAGGTTTTATCTCTTCCCTCACCCCAAATCACATTCTTCTGAGGACTTTCCAGTACATTAACCTTTCCTGGATCTAATTACCTTAACAATCTCCAGCTGTTCTTATTCTCATAACGGATACTCCCTGATATGCAGCTGCCTATAACTTTCGTAAGTTTACTTCATAAATAAGCTTTTTTCTCTGTTCCATCACCACAAAGCAGATTCTTGTGAGGATTTTCCACTTCATTAACTTTTCCCCGAACTACTTACCTTAACCAGATCCAGCTGTTCTGATTCTCAGAAGGGATATTGCCTGATATACAGCTGCCAACCACCGTTGTAAGTGTAGTTCCTAAATGAGGTTTTATGTCTCTTTTGTCACCAAAATGCAGATTCTTTGAGGAGGCTCCAGTACAATATCCATACCAGGAAGTACTTAATTTACTAAGCTACTGCTATTCTTATTCTCAGTGGAGATATTTACTGATAAACAGCTACCTACCCATTTTGTTCATGTCGTTCCTAAATGAGCTTTTATCTCTCTTCCCTCACCGCAAATCAGATTTATCTGTGGAGTTTCTAGTACATTAAACTTTCCTTGATCTAATTACCTTAACAAGCTCCAGCTGTTCTTATTCTCAGAAGTGATACTCCCTGACATACCTCCTGACATACCTGTCTACCTCCTTCGTAAGTGTAGTTCCTAAATGAGCTTTTTTCTCTGTTCCCTCTCCACAAAGCAGATTCTTGTGAGCAGTTTCCAGTACATTAACCTTTCGAAGAATTACTTACCTTAACAAGCAAATGCTGTTCTTATTATCAGAAGTATATTGCCTGATATACAGCTGTCTAACCCTTTCTTATGTTTAGTTCCTAAATGAGCTTTTATCTCTCTTCCCTCAACACAAATAAGAGTCTTTCGAGGAGTTTCCAGTACGTTAACCTTTCCTCAATCTAATTACCTTAACATTCTCCAGCTGTTCTTTTTCGCAGAAGGGATACTCCCTGATATACACCTCCTTACCACCTTCCTCAATGTAGGTCCTAAATGAGCTTTTTTCTCTGTTCCCTCATCACAAAGCAGATTATTGTGAGGAGTTTCCAGTACATTAAACTTTAGACGAACTACTTCAATTAACAGGCAACAGTTCTTCTTATAATCAGAAGGGATATTGCCTGATATACAGCTGCCTACCACCTTTGTAAGTGTAGTTCCTAAATGAGCTTTTATCTCTCTTCCCTCACCAAAAAGCAGATTCTTTTGGGGAATTTGCAGTACATTACCCGTTCCAGGAAGTACTTAATTTACTAAGCTACTGCTTTTCTTATTCTCAGGGGAGATATTTACTAATAAACAGCTACGTAGCTAGTATGTTCCTGTCATTCCTAAATGAGCTTTTATCTCTCTTCCCTCACCACAAATCAGATTCTTTTGAGGGGTTTCCAGTACATTAACCTTTCCTCGATCGATTTACCTTAACAAGATACAGCTGTTCTTTCTCAGAAGTGATACTCCTTGACATACAGCGGTCTACCTCCTTCGTAAGTGTAGTTCCTAAATGAGCTTTTTTCTCTGTTCCTTCACCACAAATCAGATTCTTGTGAGCAGTTTCCAGTACATTAACCTTTCGAAGAATTACTTACCTTAACAAGCAACAGCTGTTCTTATTATCAGAAGGTATATTGCCTGATATACAGCTGTCTAACCCTTTCTTATGTTTAGTTCCTAAATGAGCTTTTGTCTCTCTTCCCTCAACACAAATAAGAGTCTTTTGAGGAGTTTCCAGTACATTAACCTTTCCTCAATCTAATTACCTTAACATTCTCCAGCTGTTCTTATTCTCAGAAGGGATACTCCCTGATATACACCTGCTGACCACCTTCGTCAATGTAGGTCCTAAATGAGCTTTTTTCTGTTCCCTCATCACAAAGCAGATTCTTGTGAGGAGTTTCCAGTACATTAAACTTTACACGACCTACTTCAATTAACAAGTAACAGTTCTTCTTATATTCAGAAGATATATTGCCTGATATACAGCTGCCTACCACCTTCGTAAGTGTAGTTCCTAAATAAGCTTTTATCTCACTTCCCTCACCAAAAAGAAGATTCTTGTGAGGAGTTTCTAGTACATTAACCTTTCCACAAACTACTTGCCTTAACAAGCAACAGTAGTTCTTATAATCAGAAGGGATATTGCCTGATATACAGCTGCCTACCACCATCGTAAGTGTATTTCCTAAATAAGCTTTTATCGCTCTTCCCTCACCAAAAAGCAGATCCTTTTGGGGAATTTCCAGTACATTACCCATTCCTGGAAGTACTTAATTTACTAAGCTACTGCTTTTCTTATTTTCAGGGGAGATATTTAATATTAAACAGCTACGTAGCTAGTATGTTCGTGTCATTCCTAAATGGGCTTTTATCTCTCTTCCCTCACCACAAATCAGATTCTTTTGAGGGGTTTCCAGTACATTAACCTTTCCTCGATTGATTTACCTTAACAAGCTCCAGCTGTTCTTTTTCTAAGAAGGGATACTCCGGGATATATTGCTGCCTACCACCTTCATAAGTGTAGGTCTTAAATGAGCTTTTTTCTCTGTTCCCTCACCACAAATCAGAGTATTCTAAGGAGTTTCCAGTACATTAACCTTTCCTCAATCTAATTACCTTAACCTGATCCAGCTGTTCTTATTCTCAGAATGGATACTCCCTGATATAAAGCTGCCTAACACCTTTGTAAGTGTAGTCCATAAATGAGCTTTTTTCTCTTTCCATCACCCCAAGCAGATTCTTGTGAGGATTATCCAGTACATTAATCTTTCCACGAAGTACTTACCTTAACAAGCTCCATCTGTTCTTATTCTCAGAAGGGATATTGACTGATATACAGCTGCCTACCACTTTCGTAAGTGTGGTTCCAAAATGAGATTTTCTCTCTGTTCCCTCACCACAAATCAGATTCTTTTTAGGAGTCTCCAAACCGTAACCATACCAGGAAGTACTTATTTTACTAAGCTACTGCTATTCTGATTCTCAGTGGACATATTTGCTGATATACAGCTACCTACCCAGTATGTTCACTTTGTTCCTAAATGAGCTTTTATCTCTAATCCCTCACCACAAATAGCATTCTTCTGAGGAGTTTCCAGTACATTAACCTTTCCTCGATGTAATTACCTTAACATGCTCCAGCTGTTCTTATTCTCAGAAGGGATACATACTGATATACAGCTGCCTACCACCTTCGTACGTGTAGGTCCTATATGAGCGATTTTCTCTGTTTCCTCAGCACAAAGCAGATTCTTGTTAGGGTTACCCAGTACATTAACCGTTCCACGAAATACTTACATTAAAAAGCAACAGCTGTTCTTATAATCAGAATGGATATTGCCTGATATACAGCTGCCTACCACCTTCGTAAGTGTAGTTCCTAATGAGCATTTATCTCTCTTCCATCACAAAAAGCAGATTCTTTTGAGGAGTTTCCAGTACATTATCCATACCAGGCAGAACTTAATTTACTAAGCTACTGCTATTCTCATACTCAGCGGAGATATTTACCGATAAACAGCTACCTAGCCAGTATGTTCATGTAATTCCTAAATGAGGTTTTATCTCTCTTCCCTCGCATACATGAGATTCTTTTGAGGAGTTTCCAGTACATAGCCCTTTCCTCGATCTAATACCTTAACAAGCTCCAGCTGTTCTTATTCTCAGAAGGGATACTCCCTGATATACAGATGCCTACCTCCTTCGTAAGTGTAATTCATAAATGAGCTTTTTTCTCTGTTCCCTCATCACAAAGCAGATTATTTGTGGAGGTTCCAGTACATTAAAAATACCACGCACTACTTAATTTACTAAGCTCCTGCTATACTCAGTCTCAGGGAACATATTTACTGATAAACAGCTAAGTACCCAGTATGATCATGTCATTTCTAAATGACGTTTTATCTCTCTTCCCTCACCACACATGAGATTCTCTTGAGGTGTTTCCAGTACATTAAAATTTCCACGATCTAATTACCTTAGCAAGTTTCAGCTGTACTTGTTCTCAGAAGGTTTACTCCCTGATATACAGCTGCGTACCACCTTCGTAAGTGGAGTTCCTAAATGAGCTTTTTACTCTGTTCCCTCACCACAAACAGATTCTTTTGAGGCGTTTCCAGTACATTAACCATACCAGGAAGTACTTAGTTTACTAAACTACTGCTACTCTTATTCTCAGTGGAGATATTGCCTGATAAACAGCTACCTACCCAGTGTGGTCCTGTCGATCGTAAATGAGATTTTATCTAACTTCCCTCTCCAAACCTCAATTTCTTTTGAGGAGTTTCCAGTACATTAACCTTTCCTCGTTTTAATTACCTACACAAGCTCGAGCTGATCTTATTCTCAAAAGAGTTACTCTCTGATATACAACTTCCTACCACCTTTGTGTGTAGGTCCTAAATAAGCTTTATTCTCTGTTCCCTCACCACAAAGCAGATTCTTGTGAGGAGTTTCCAGTACATTAACCTTTCCACGAACTACTTACCTTAACAAGCAACAACTGTTCTTAATATCAGAAGGGATATTGCCGATATACAGCTGCCTACCCTGTTCGTATGTGTAATTTCTAAATGAGCTTTTATCTCTCTTCCCTCACCACAAATCAGAGACTTCTGAGGAGTTTCCAGTACATTAAACTTTCCTCGATATAATTACCTTAACAAGCTCCAGCTATTCTCACAAAGGATATTGCCTGATATACAGCTGCCAACCACCTTTGTAAGTGTTGTTCCTAAATGAGCATTTTTCTCTGTTCCCTCACCAAAAAGCAGATTCTTTTTAGGAGTTTCCAGTATATTAACCATACCAGGAAGTACTTAATTTACTAAGCTACTGCTATTCTTATTCTCAGGGGAGATATTTACTGATAAACAGCTAAATGAGCTTTGATCTCTCTCCCCTCAAAACAAATCAGAGTCTTCTGAGGAGTTTCCAGTACATTAGCCTTTCCTAGATATAATTACCGTAACAAGCTCCAGCTGTTCTTATTCTCAGAAGGGATACTCCCTTATAAACAGCTGCATACCACCTTCTTAAGTGTAGTTCCTGAATGAGATTTTTTCTCTGTTCCCTCAGCAGAAAGCAGAGTCTTGTGAGGAGTTTCCAGCACATTAACCTTAACACGAACTACATACCTTAGCAAGCAACAGGTGTTCTTATAATCAAAAGGGATATTGCCTGATATACAGCTGCCTACCACATTGGTAAGTGTGGTTCCTAAATGAGCTTTTATCTCTCTTACCACACAAAAAGCAGATTCTTTTGAGGAATTTCCCGTGCATTACCCATACCAGGAAGTACTTAATTTACTAAGCTACTGCTATTCTTACTCTCAGGGTATTGATAAACAGCTACTTACCCAGTATGTTTATGTCGGTCGTAAATGAGCTTTCATCTCTCTTCCCTCACCACAAAGCAGATTCTTCTGAGGAGTTCCCAGTACATTAACATGTCCTCGATCTAATTACCTTAACAAGCTCCAGCTGTAATTATTCTCAGAATGGATACTCCCTGATATACACCTGCCTACCACCTTCCTAAGTGTAGTTACTAAATGAGCTTTTTTCTCTGTTCCCTCACCACAAAGCAGATTATTCTGAGGATTATCCAGTACATTAACCTTTCCACGAACTACTTACCTTAAGAAGCAACAGCTTTTCTTATTATCAGAAGGGATATTGCCTGACATACAGCTGCCTACCCCGTTCTTATGTGTAATTCTTAAATGAGCTTTTATCTCTCTTCCTTCACCACAAATCAGAGTCTTCTGAGGAGTTTCCAGTTAATTAACCTTTCCTCTGTATAATTACCTTAACATGCTCCAGCTGTTCTTATTCTCGGAAGGGATACTCCGTGATATACATCTGCCCACCACCTTCTTAAGTGTTGTTCCTAAATGAGCTTTTTACTCTGTTCCATCACCACAAAGCAGATTCTTTTGAGGAGTCTTCTGTACCATAACCATACCAGGAAGTACTTAATTTACTAAGCTACTGCTATTCCCATTATCAGTGGAGATATTTACTGATAAATAGCTACCTACCTATTATGTTCATGTCGTTCCTACATGAGCTTTTATCTCTCTTCCCTCACCACGAATCACATTCTTCTGAGGAGTGTCCAGTACATTAACCTTTCCTCGATCTAATTACCTTAACAATGTCCAGCTGTTCTTATTCTCAGAAGGGATACTCCCTGATATACAGCTGCCTACCACCTTCGTAAGTGTAGTTCATAAATGAGCTTGTTTCTCTGTTCCATCGCCACAAAGCAGATTCTTGTGAGGATTTACCAGTACATTAACATTTCCAAGAACTACTTACCTTAACAACCTCCAGCTGTCCTTATTCACAAAAGGGATATTGCTTGATATACAGCTGCCAACCACCTAGATATGTGTAGTTCCTAAATGAGATTTTATCCTCTTCCGTTATCAAAAAGCAGATCCTTTTGAGGAGTTTCCAGTACAATAACCGTACCAGGCAGTACTTATTTACTAAGTTACTGCTATTCTCATTCTCAGGGTAGATATTTACTGATAAATAGCTACCTACGCAATATGTTCATGTCATTCCTAAATGAGGTTTTATCTCTCTTCCTTCACCACACATGAGATTCTTTTGCGCAGTTTGCAGTACATTAACCTTTCCACAAACTACTTAACTTTACATGCTCCAGCTGTTCTTATTCTCAGAAGTGATACTCCCTGATATACCGCTGTCTACCACCTTCGTAAGTGTAGTTCAAAAATGAGCTTTATTCTCTGTTCCCTCACCAGAAATCAGATTCTTTTAAGGCGACTCCAGTACAGTAAACATACCAGGAAGTACTTACTTTACTAAGCTACTGCTATTCTTATTCTCGGCGGACATATTTACTGATATACAGCTACCTACCCAGTATGTTCATGTTGTTCTTAAATGAGGTTTTATCTCTAATCCCTCACCACAAATCACATTCTTCTGAGGAGTTTCCAGTACATTAACCTTTCCTCGATGTAATTACCTTAACATGCTCCAGCTGTTCTTATCCTCACAAGGGATACTCCCTGATATATAGCTGCCTACCACCTTCCTACGTGTAGGTCCTAAATGAGCTTTTTTCTCTGTTCCCTCACCACAAAGCAGATCTTGTGAGGAGTTTCCAGTACATTAATCTTTCCACGAAATACTTACATTAACAAGAAACAGCTGTTCTTATGATCAGAAGGGATATTGCCTCATATACAGCTGCCTACCACCTTCGTAAGTGTAGTTCCTAAATGAGCGTTTATTTCTCTTCCGTCACCAAAAAGTGGATTCTTTTGAGGAGTTTCTAGTACATTAACCATACCAGGCAGTACTTAATTTACTAAGCTACTGCTATTCTTATTCTCAAGGGAGATATTTACTGACAAACAGCTACCTACCCAGTAGGTTCATGTCATTCCTAAATGAGGTTTTATCTCTCTTCTCTCCTATACATGAGATTCTTTTGAGGAGTTTCCAGTACATTGACCTTTCCTCTATCTAATACCTTAACAAGCTCCAGCTGTTCTTATTCTCAGAAGGGATACTCCTTGATATACAGCTGCATAGCACCTTCGTAAGTGTAGTTCCTAAATGAGCCTATTTCTCTGTTCCCTCACCAAAAAGCAGATTCTTTTGAGGAGTTTCCAGTACATTAACCATACCAGGAAATACTTAATTTACTAAGCTTCTGCTATACTCAATCTCAGGGAAGATATTTACTGACAAACAGCTAAGTACTCAGTATGTTCATGTCATTTCTAAATGAGGTTTTATATCTCTTCCCTTACCACACATGAGATTCTTTTGAGGAGTTTCCAGTACATTAAAATTTCCACGATCTAATTACCTTAACAAGTTACAGCTGTACTTATTCTCAGAAGGAATACTCCCTGATATACAGTTGCCAACCACCTTTGTAAGTATAGTTCTTAATGAGCTTTTTTCTCTGTTCCCTCACCAAAAAGCAGATTCTTTTTAGGAATTTCCAGTACATTAACCATACCAGGAATTACTTAATTTACTAAGCTACTGCTATTCATATTCTCAGGGGAGAAATTTACTGATAAACAGCTACCTACCCAGTATGTTCATGTTGTACCTAAATGAGCTTTTATCTCTCTCCCCTCAACACAAAGCAGAGTCTTGTGAGGAGTTTCCAGCACATTAACCTTTCCATGAACTACTTCCCTTAACAAGCAACAGCTGTTCTTATAATCAGAAGGGATATTGCCTAATATACAGCTGCCTACTATCTTCGCAAGTGTAGTACCTAAATGAGCTTTTATCTCTCTTCCCACACCAAAAAGCAGATTCTTTTGAGGAATTTTCAGTACATTACCCATACCAGGAAGGACTTAATTTATTAAGCTACTGCTATTCTTAATCACAGGGGAGATATTTATTGATAAACAGCTACCTAACCAGTATGTTCATGTCGGTCGTAAATGAGCTTTCATCTTTCTTCCCTCCCACCAAATCAGAGTCTTCTGAGGAGTTTCCAGTACATTAACCATTCCTCGATGTAATTATCTTAACAAGCTCCAGCTGTACTTAATCTCAGAAGGGATACTCCCTGATATACAGGTGCCTACCACTTTCCTAAGTGTAGTTCGTAAATGAGATTTTTTTTCTCTATTCCATCACCACAAACCAGATTCTTGAGACGGGTTTCCAGTACATTAACCATACCAGGCAGTACTTAAATTACTAAGCTACTGCTGTACTTATTCACAGGGGATATATTTACTAATAAACAGCTACCTACCAAGTATGTTCATGTCATTCCTAAATGAGTTTTTATCTCTCTTCCGTCACCAAACATCATATTCTTTTGAGGAGTTTCCAGTACATTAACCTTTCCTCCTTCTAATTACCTTAACAAGCTCCAGCTGATCTTATTCTCAGAAGAGGTACTCCCTGATATACAGCTGCCTACCACCTTCGTAAGTGTAGGTCCTAAATGAGCTTTATTCTTGTTCCCTCAACACAAAGCAGATTCTTGTCAGGAGTTTCCAGTACATTAAGCTTTCCAGGAACTACTTACCTTAACAATCAACAGCTGTTCTTATTATCAGAAGGGATATTGCCTGATATACATCTGCCTACCCCGTTCATACGTGTAGTTCCTAAATGAGCTTTTAGGTGCTGGGGATATGGCCTAGTGGCAAGAGTGCCTGCTTCCTATACATGAGACCCTGGGTTCGATTCCCCAGCACCACATATACAGAAAATGGCCAGAAGTGGCGCTGTGACTCAAGTGGCAGAGTGCTAGCCTTGAGCAAAAAGAAGCCAGGGACAGTGCTCAGGCCTTCAGTCCAAGCCCCAGGACTGGCAAAAAAAAATCCTTCCTAAATGAGCTTTTATCTCTCTTTCCTCACCACAAATCACAGACTTCTGAGGAGTTTCCAGTACATTAATCTTTCCTCGATATAATTACCTTAACAAGCTCCACCTGTACTTATTCTCAGAAGGCATATTGCCTGATATACAGCTGCCAACCAAGTTTGTAATTGTAGTTCCTAAATGAGCTTTTTTCTCTATTCCCTTACCAAAAAGATTCTTTTGAGGAATTTCCAGTACATTAACCATACCAGGAAGTACTTAATTTACTAAGCTACTGCTATTCTTATTCTCAGGGGAGATATTTACTGATAAACAGCTATCTGCCCAGTATGTTCATGTTGTACCTAAATGAGCTTTTATCTCTCTCCACTTACCACAAATCAGAGTCTTCTGAGGATTTTCCAGTACATTAGCCTTTCCTCGATGAAATTACCATAACAAGATCCAGTGGTTCTTATTCTCCGAAGGGATACTCCCACATATAGAGCTGCCTACCACCTTCTTAAATGTAGTTCCTGAATGAGCGTTTATAACTCTTCCGTCCCCAAAAAGCAGATCCTTTTGATGAGTTTCCAATACTTTAACCATACCAGGCAGAATTTAATTTATTAAGCTACTGCTATTCTCATTCTCAATGTTCATGTCATTCCTAAATGAGCTTTTATCTCTCTTCCCTCACCACTAATCAGATTCTTTTGAGGACTCTCCATTACAATAACCATACCAGGAAGTACTTAATTTATTAAGCTACTGCTATTTTTATTCTCAGCGGAGTTATTTACTGATAAACAGCTAACTACCCGGTATGTTAATGTTGTTCCTAAATGAGCTTTTAACTCTCTTCCCTCACCACTAATCAGATTCTTCTGAGGAGTTCCCAGTACATTAACCTTTCCTTGATGTAATTACCTTAACAAGTCCCAGCTGTTCTTGTTCTCAGAAGGGATACTCCCTGATAAACAGCTGCTAACCACCTTCATAAGTGTTGTTCCTAAATGAGCTTTTTACTCTGTTCCCTCACCACAAAGCAGATGCTTTGAGGAGTCTTCATAACGATAACCATACCAGGAAGTACTCAATTTACTAAGCTACTGTTATTCTTATTCTCAGTGGAAATATTTACTGATAAACAGCAACCTTCCCATTATGTTCATGTCGTTCATACATGAGCTTTTATTTCTCTTCCCTCACCAAAAATCAGACTCTTCTGAGGAGTTTCCAGTACATTAACCTTTCCTAGATGTAATTACCTTAACATGCTCCAGCTGTTCTTATTCTCAGAAGGGATACTCCCTGATATACAGCTGCCTACCACCTTCGTACGTGAAGGTCCTAAATGAGCTTTTTTACTCTGTTCCCTCACCACAAAGTAGATTCTTGTGAGGAGTTTCCAGTACATTAACCTTTCCACGAACTACTTACATTAACAAGCAACAGATGTTCTTATAATCAGAAGCAATATTGCCTGATATACAGCTGCTTACCACCTTCGTAAGTGTAGTTCCTAAATGAGCTTTTATCTCTCTTCCCACCACAAAAAGCATATTATTTGAGGAATAACCCGTACATTACCAATATCAGGTAGTACTTAATTTACTAAGCTACTGCTATTCTTTTTGTCAGTGGAGATATTTACTGATAAACAGCTACCTACCCAGTATGTTCATGTCGGTCATAAATGAGCTTTCATCTCTCTTCCCTCACCACAAATCAGAGTCTTCTGAGGAGTTTCAAATACATTAACCATTCCTCGATGTAATTATCTTAACGAGCTTCAGCTGTATTAATTCTCAGAAGGGATACTCCCTGATATACAGGTGCCTATCACCATCGTATTTGTAGTTCCTAAATGAGATTTTTTTTCTCTTTCCATCACCACAAACCAGATTCTTGTGACTAGTACCCAGTACATTAACCATACAAGGCAGTACTTAATTTAGTAAGCTACTGCTAATCTCATTCACAGGGGAGATATTTACTGATAAACAGCTATCTACCCCGTATGTTCATGTCGTTCCTAAATGAGCTTTTATCTCTCTCCCCTCACCACAAATAACATACTTCTTAGGAGTTCCCTGTACATTAACCTTTCCTGGATGTAATTACCTTAACAAACTCCAGCTGTTCTTATTCTCAGAAGGGATAATCCCTGATATACAGCTGCCTACCACCTTCATAATTGTAGGTCACAAATGATTTTTCCTCTGTTCCCACACTACAGAGCAGATTCTTTTGAGGAGTTTCCAGTATATTAACCATACCAGTAAGTACTAAATTTACTAAGCTACTGCTTTTCTTAATCTCAGTTTAGATATTTACTGATAAACAGATACCTACCCAGTATGTTCATGTCCTTCCTAAATGAGCTTTTATCTCTCTTCCCTAACCACAAATCACATGCTTCTGAGGAGTTCCCAGTACATTAACCTTTCCTCGATCTCATTACCTTAACAAGCTCCAGCTGTTCTTATTCTCAGAAGTGATACTCCCTGATATACAGCTGCCTACCACCTTTGTAAATATAGGTCCTAAATGAGCTATTTTCTCTGTTCCCTCACCACAATCCAGATTCTTTTGAGGAGTTTCCAGTACATTAACCATACCAAGAAGTACTTAATTTACTAAGCTACTGCTTTTCTTAATATCAGTGGAGATATTTACCGATAAACAGTTACCTACCCAGTTTTTTCGTGTCATTCCTCAATGAGCATTTATCTCTCTTCCCTCACCACAAATCAGATTCTTCTGAGGAGTTTCCAGTACATAAAGGTTTCCTCGATCTAATTACCTTAACATGCTCCACAAGTTCTTATTCACAGAGGGGATACTTCCTGATATTCAGCTGCGTACCACCTTCGTAAGTGCAGTTCCTAAATGAGCTTTTTTCTCTGTTCCCTCACCACAATCCAGATTCTCTTGAGCAGTTTCCTGTACACTAGCCATACCAGGAAGTACTTAATTTACTAAGCTACTAGGTTTCTTATTCTCAGTGTAGATATTTACTGAAAAAGAGCTACCTACCCAGTATGTTCATGTCGTTCCTAAATGAGCTTTTATCTCTTTTCCCTCACCAAAAATCAGATTCCTCTGAGGAGTTCCCAGTACATTAACCTTTCCTCGATGTAATTACATTAACAAGCTCCAGCTCTTCTTATTCTCAGAAGGGATACTGCCTGATATACAGCTGCCTTCCACCTTTGGAAGTGTAGTTCCTAAATGAGCTTTTTTCTGTGTTCCTTCAGCACAATACAGATTATTTTGAGAAGTTTCCAGTACCTTTACCATACCAGGAAGTACTTAATTAACTAAGCTACTCCTTTTCTTAATCTCAGTGGAGATATTTATTGATAAACCACTACCTACCCAGTATGTTCATGTCGTTCTTAAATGATCTTGTATCTCTCTTCCCTCACCACAAATCAGATTCTTCTGTTTACTTCCCAGTACATTAACGTTTCCTCGATGTAATTAACATAACAATCTCCAGCTGTTCTTATTCTCAGAAGGGTACTCCCTGATATACAGTTCCTACCACCTTCGTAAGTGTAGTTCCTAAATGAGCTTTTTTCTCTGTTCCCTCACCATAATCCAGATTCTTTGAGGAGTTTCCAGTACATTAACCATACCAGGAAGTACTTAACTTACTAAGCCACTGCTTATCTTAGTGTCAGTGGAGATATTTACTGATTAATAGCTACCTACCCAGTACGTTCTTTTCATTCATAAATGAGCTTTTATCTCTCTCCCCTCACCACAAATCCAATTCTTTTGAGGAGTTTCCAGGACATAAACCTTTTCTCGATGTAATTACCTTAACAAGTCCCTGCTGTTCTTATTCTCAGAAGGGATACTCCCTGATATACAGCTGCCTACCCCCTGAATAATTGTAGGTCTTAAATGAGCTTTTTTCTCTGTTCCCTAACCACATTCCAGATTCTTTTGAGGAATTTCCAGTACATTATCCATACCAGGAAGTACCTAATTTACTAAAGCTGCTGCTGTTCTTAATCTCAGTGGAGATATTTACTGATAAACAGATACCTCCCCAGTATGTTCATGTCGTTCCTAAATGAGCTTTTATCTCTCTTCCCTCACCACAAATCAGATTCTTCTGAGGAGTTTCCAGTACATGAAACTTTCCTCCATGTAATTACCTTAATAAGCTCCTGGTGTTCTTATTCTCAGAAGGGATACTCCCTGATATATAGCTGCCTACCAACTTCGTAAGTGTAGTTCTTTAAGGAGCTTTTTCTCTGTTTCCTCACCACAAAGGAGATTCTTTTTAGGAGTTTCCAGTACATTAACCATACCAGGAAGTACTTAGTTTACTAAGCTTCTGCTTTTCTTAATCACAGTGGAGATATTTACTGATAAACAGCTACCTACCAAGTATGTTCATGTCATTCCTAAATGAACTTTTATCTCTCTTCCCTCACCATAAATCAGATTGTTCTGAGCAGTTACCAGTACATTAAACTTTCATCGATGTAATTACCTTAACAAGCTCCAACCGTTCGTCTTCTCAGAAGGGATACTCCCTGATATACAGCTGCCTACCACCTTCGTAAGTGTAGTTCCTAAATGAGCTTTTTCTCTGTTCCCTCACTACAATCAGGATTCTTTTGATGAGTTTCCAGTACATTATCCATACCAGGAAGTACTTAATTTACTAAGCTACTGCTTTTCTTAATCTCAGTGGAGATATTTACTGATAAACAGCTACCTACCCAGTATGTTCATGTCGTTCCTAATTAGCTTTTATCTCTCTTCCCTCACCAGTAATCAGATTCTTCTGAGGAGTTCCCAGTACATCAACCTTTCCTCGATGTAATTACCTTAACAAGCTCCAGCTGTTCTTATTCTCTGAACGGATACTCCCTGATAAACAGCTGTCTACCACCTTCGGAAGTGTAGTTTATAAATGAGCTTTTTTTCTCTTCCATCACCACAAAGCAGATTCTTGTGAGGATTTTCCAGTACGTTAACCTTTCCACGAACTACTTACCTTAACAAGCTACAGCTCTTCTTATTCTCAGAATGGATATTGCCTGAAATACAGCAGCCACCCACCTTCGTAAGTATAGTTTCTATTTGAGGTCTTATCTCTCTTCCGTCACCATAAAGCAGTTTCTTTTGAGGACTTTCCAGTACATTAACCATACTTGGAAGTACTTAATTTACTAAGCTACTGCTTTTCTTATTCTCAGTGGAGATATTTATTGATAAACAGCTACCTACCCAGTATGTTCATGTCGTTATTAAATGAGCTTTTAGCTGTCTTCGCTCACCACAAATCAGATTCTTCTGAGGAGTTCCCAGGACATTAACGTTTCCTCGATGTAATTACCTTAACAAGCTCCAGCTGTTCTTATTCTCAGAAGGTTACTCCCTGATATACAGCTCCCTATCACCTTCGTAAGTGTAGTTCCTAAATGAGCTTTTTTCTCTGTTCCCTCACCACAATCCAGATTCTTTTGAGGAGTTTCCAGTACATTAACCATACCTGGAAGTACTTAATTTACTAAGCTACTGCTTTTCTTAAGCTCAGTGGAGATATTTACTGATAAACAGCTAACTACCCAGTATGTTCATGTCCTTCCTATATGAGCTTTTATCTCTCTTCCCTCACCACAAAAAAATTCTTCTGAGGAGTTCCCAGTACATTAATCTTTCCTCGATGTAATTACCTTAACAAGGTCCAGCTGTTCTTATTCTCAGAAGCGATACTCCTTGATATGCAGCTGCCTACCACCTTCGTTAGTGTAGTTCATTAAGGGGCTTTTTCTCTGTTCCCTCACCTCAAAGCAGATTCTTTTGCGGATTTCCCAGTACATTAACCATACCAGGAAGTACTTAAATTACTAAGCCACTGCTTTACTTAATGTCAGTGGAGATATTTACTGATAAACAGCTACCTACCCAGTACGTTCTTGTCATTCTTAAATGAGCTTTTATCTCTCTCCCCTCACCACAAATCAGAATCTTCTGAGGAGTTTCCAGTACATAAACCTTTTCTCGATGTAATTACCTTAACAAGCTCCAGCTGTTCTTATTCTCAGAAGTGATACTCCCTGATATACAGCTGCCTACCACCTTCGTAAGTGTAGGTCCTAAATGAGTCTTTTTCTCTGTTCCCTCACTACAAAGCAGATTATTTTGAGGAGTTTCCAGTACATTAACCATACCAGGAAATACTTAGTTTACTAAGCTACTTCTTTTCTTAATGTCAATGGAGATATTTACTGATAAACAGCTACCTACCCAATATGTTCTTGTCGTTCCTAAATGAGCTTTATCTCTCTTCCCTCACCATATATCAGATTCTTCTGAGGATTTCACAGCACATTAGCCTTTCCTTGATGTAATTACCTTAACAAGCTCCAGCTGTTCTTATTCTCAGAAGGTATACTCCCTGATATACAGCTGCCTACCACCCTCGTAAGTGTAGGTCCTAAATGAGCTTTTTTCTCTGTTCCCTCACCACAATCCAGATTCTTTTGAGGACTTTCCTGTACATTAACCCTACCAGGAAGTACTTAGTTTACTAAGCGTCTGCTATTCTTATTATCAGGGGAGATATTTACTGATAAACAGCTACCTACCCAGTATTTTCTCTTCATTCCTAAATGAGCTGTTTACTCTCTCCCCTCACCACAAATCCTATTCTTCTGAGTAGTTTCCAGTACATAAAGCTTTCCTCGATCTAATTACCTTAACATTCTCCACCTGTTCTTATTCTCAGAAGGGATACTTCCTTATATACCGCTGATTACTCCCTGAATAAGTGTAGGTCCTAAATGAGCTTTTTTCTCTGTTCCTTAACCACATTCCAGATTCTTTGGGGAGTTTCCAGTACATTATCCATACCAGGAGGTACTTAATTTACTAAGCTACTGCTGTTCTTAATCTCAGTGGAGATATTTAATGATAAACAGCTACCTCCCCAGTATGTTCATGTCCTTCCTAAATGAGCTTTTATCTCTCTCCCCTCAGCACAAAACAGATTTTTCTGAGGAGTTCCCAGTACATTAACTTTTCCTCGATGTAATTACCTAATAAGCTACAGCTGTTCTTATTCTCAGAAGGGATATTCCCTGATATACAGCTGCCTACCACCTTCGTAAGTGTAGTTCCTTAATGAGCTTTTTTTCTCTGTTCCCACACTACAAAGCAGATTCTTTTGAGGAGTTTCCAGTACATTAACCATACCAGGAACTACTTAATTTACTAAGCAACTGCTATTCTTATTCTAAGGGGAGATATTTACTGATAAACAGCTACCTACCCAGTATTTTCTCTTCATTCCTAAATGAGCTGTTTACTCTCTCCCCTCACCACAAATCAGATTCTTCTGAGGAGTTTCCAGTACATGAAACTTTCCTCGATGTATTTACCTTAAGAAGCTCCTGGTGTTCTTATTCTCAGAAGGGATACTCCCTGATATAGAGCTGCCTACCACCTTCGTAAGTGTAGTTCATTAAGGAGCTTTTTCTCTGTTTCCTCACCACAAAGCAGATTCTTTTGAGGAGTTTCCAGTACATTAACCATAACAGGAAGTACTTAATTTACTAAGCTTCTGCTTTTCTTAATCACAGTGGAGATATTTACTGATAAACAGCTACCTACCCAGTATGTTCATGTCGTTCCTAAATGAGCTTTTATCTCTCTTCCCTCACCACAAATCAGATTCTTCTGAGGAGTTCCCAGTACATTAACCTTTCCTCAATCTCATTACCTTAAAAAGCTCCAGCTGTTCTTATTTTGAGAAGGGATACTCCCTGATATACAGCTGCCTACCCCCTTTGTAAGTGTAAGTCCTAAATGAGCTTTTTTCTCTGTGTCATCACCGCAATCCAGATTCTTTTGAGGAGTTTCCAGTACATTAATCATACCAGGAAGTACTTAATTTACTAGGCTACTGCTTTTCTTAATCTCAGTGGAGATATTTAATGATAAACAGCTACCTACCCAGTATGTTCATGTCGTTCCTAATTAGCTTTTATCTCTCTTCCCTCACCACTAATCAGATTCTTCCGAGGAGTTCCCAGTACATCAACCTTTCTTCGATGTAATTACCTTAACTAGTCCTAGCTGTTCTTATTCTCAGAAGGGATACTCCCTGATATAGAGCTGCCTACCCCCTTCGGAAGTGTAGCTTATAAATGAGCTTTTCTTCTGTTCCATCACCACAAAGCAGATTCATGTGAGGATTTTCCAGTACATTAACCTTTCCAAGAACTACTTACCTTAACAAGCTACAGGTCTTCTTATTCCCAGAAAGGATATTGCCTGTTATACAGCAGCCATCCACCTTGGTAAACATAGTTCCTATTTGAGGTTTTATCTCTCTCCCGTCACCATAAAGCATATTCTTTTGAGGAGTTTCCAGTATATTAACCATACCAGGCAGTACTGAATTTACTAACCTACTGGTACTCTCATTTTCAGGGCAGATATTTACTGATAAACAACTACATACCCAGTATGTTCATGTCATTCCTTAATGAGTTTTTATCTCTCTTCCCTCACCACAAATTAGATTCTTTTGGGAGTTTCCAGTATATTAACCTTTCCTCGATGTAATTACCTTAAGAATCTCTAGGTATTCTTATTCTCAAAAGTGATACTCCCTGATATACAGCTGCCTACAGACCTTCATAAGTGTACTTCCTTAATGAGTTTTTTACTCTGTTCCCTCACCACCAAGAAGATTCTTTTGAGGAGCCTCCGGTACAAGAAACATACCAGGAAATACTTAATTTACTAAGCTACTGCTATTCTTATTCTCAGTGTAGATTTTTACTGATCAACAGCTACCTACCCAGTATGTTCATGTTGTTCGTAAATGAGCTTTTATCTCTGTTCCTTCACCATAAAGCAGATTCTTGTGTGGAGTTTCCAGTACATTAACCTTTCTACGAACTACTTACCTTAACAAGCAACAGATGTTCTTATAATTAGAAGGGATATTGCATGATATACAGCTGCCTACCCCGTTCGTATGTGTAGTTCCAAAATGAGCTTTTATCTCTCTTCCCACACCACAAATCAGAGTCTTCTGAGGAGTTTCCAGTACTTTAACCTTTCCTCGATCTAATTACCTTAACATGCTCCAGCTGTTCTTATTCTCAGAAGGGATACTCCGTGATATACAGCTGCCTACCACCTTCGTATGTGTAGTTCCTAAATGAGCATTTTCTCTGTTCCCTCACCACAAAGCTGATTCTTGTGAGGAGTTTCCAGTACATTAACCTTTCCACGAACTACTTACCTTAACAAGCAACAGCTGTTCTTATAATTAGAAGGGATATTGCCTGATATAGAGCTCCCTACCACTTTCGTAAGTGTAGTTCATAAATGAGCTTTTTTCTCTGTTTCCTCACCACAAAGCAGATTCGTGTGAGGAGTTTCCAGTACATTAAGCTTTCCACGAAGTACATACCTTAACAAGCAACAGCTGATCTTATCAGAAGGGATATTGCCTGATATACAGCTGCCAACAACCTTCTTATGTATAGTTCCTACTTGAGGTTTTATCTCTCTTCTGTCACCATAAAGAAGATTCTTTTGAGGAGTCTCCAGTACAATAACCATACATGGATGTATTTAATTTACTAAGCTTCTGCTATTCTTATTTTCAGAGGAGATATTTACTGATAAACAGCTACCTACTCAGTATGTTCATGTCGGTCCTAAATGAGCTTTTATCTCTATTCCCTCACTACAATTCTGATTCCCTCTGAGGATTTTCCAGTACTTTAACCTTTCCTCGATCTAATTACCTTAACATGCTCCAGCTGTTCTTATTCTAAGAAGGGATACTCCCTGATATACAGCTGCCTACCACCTTCGTATGTGTAGTTCCTAAATGAGGTTTTTCTCTGTTCCCTCACCACAAAGCAGATTCTTGTGTGGAGTTTCCAGTACATTAACCTTTCCACGAACTACTTACCTTAACAAGCAACAGCTGTTCTTATAATTAGAAGGGATATTGCCTGATATAGAGCTCCCTACCACCTTCGTAAGTGTAGTTCATAAATGAGCTTTTTTCTCTCTTCCCTCACCACAAAGCAGATTCGTGTGAGGAGTTTCCAGTACATTAAGCTTTCCACGAACTACGTACCTTAACAATCAACAGCTGATCTTATCAGAAGGGATATTGCCTGATATACAGCTGCCAACAACCTTCGTAAGTTGTCAGGAGCCGAGCTAGCAGCTAAGCTCATCCTGACCTCTGGCTGTGCCCATGTCGCCAAGATGTCGGGAGCCAAACCTGCACCTAGGTTCATTATCACCTCTGGCTGTGCTCTTACCACCAGTATATGCTAAAGGAAAGGACAATTGTTCACAGCCACTATCCGGAATTGCTTTGCTATGTCCCCACCTTGCTATATACGCTGGAGTAGATTCCTATGTTAATCCACCTTGTCCGGTGTTTACTGTGATGCTAAAGGAAAGGACAATTGTTCACACCCACTATCCGGAATTGCTTTGCTATGTCTGCTGGAGTAGATTCCTATGTTAATCAACCTAGTCCTGTGTCTACTGTAATCAAATGTTGCAAACTTCAAAGCCTCTTTATGTTCTGGAATTTTAACAATCCTATGCTACTCCCTGGTTCCAAAACTGCATATAAGCTGGGAGTGAGAATAAACTGGTGCTGCAGTCTTAAGTCTCAATCTCGAGATGCAGACCTCCCATACCCCATCTTTGCCTCTTGTCCTTTTTCTCTTGCCTTATTTTTCCTTTTCCTTATCCCCGCCGTCCCTCAGTCAGGATTCCTGTTTCCCTGCCGGCTGGTCCGGCAGGTTTGGCGCCTGGAACAGGGACTTGAGGGACTGGGATCGACGGCGGAGGACCCCCGCTCAGGTAAGGACGTCCGAATACTTGGGAAGGAGAGCGGGAGGAGAGTGTATTGTCGGGAGTAATAAATTATGGGATAAAGTATAGGCTGCATGCTATACGTGCAGGCCCCCAAAGGCATGCTTAATGCCCGGGCAGTGAAAGTTGGCCAATGTACCTTAGAACGTTTCTTTTACTTTATTGAGGAAACATGCCCCCAGTTCCTGGAGGAAGGAACCAATAACTTAAAAACTAGCTTAAAAAAATAAATAAAAAATAAAAAGGGAACATTATGATGCAACTGGCCCTTAGAAAACCTCAGTGGATGGTATTATTCTTTGGTATCTGGTCTGAGATTGGTTAGATCTTAGACATGAACAGATTAAATTCGATCAGTCGATTGGAGAAACTGAACAGGGACCTGATGAGTGTTGCCCAGCCCCGGGAGCATATGCTGCTGCTTGGGAAGAGCTGAGAAAATTAACAAGACCTGAACCCACTGGGCTAGACATTAAGGAAGACTCAGATGGCTCAGACACTGAGGAGAAATTATGCAATGAGCCTACTAAATATAGATTGACCTATGTTGAAATTATGTTAAAATCAGTTATAGCTCTATTATCACAGCTTCATCCATAACAACAAACACCTTTAAAGGGAGATACTGGTGAGCCCCTCAGACAGTCCTGGCAGACTTATAGCTCTCCTCGGTGCAGGCTGATAGCAGAGGGAAGGGACCTGAGGTTAGGGAAATGCTACCACCACTGAGGTAACTTCTCCTGACCCAGCGCTCTATTTCCATCCACCAGGACAGATTTGAATCCCCAACCAGGGTGAGTGACCATTAGCCTGGAGCTTACATTTTCCATAAATCCACTGGGCTAGGTCAAGGAGATCAGCAATTGTGGGTGTTTGGAGACAACTGATCTCTAGTTCAGCTCAGCTGGTTGCTCATCAAGTCTAAATTGTTTCAGGAAAGCTGCTCAAGTTTGAGCCCAATCATAGATTTGGAATATTTTGTAGGATTTACCTAACTTCTATGAGCGCTCAGGCAGATGAAGTTCTCTCTGTCTCTTTTTCTGCCTCCCTCTAAACTCTGCCTGCCTGCCTGTGACATAGGATGGGTATTGATATTTGTTTAACATCTGCTTTAAAAGACTCAAAGAAAGGTTTTCTATTCTTGTTATTGATGGTTAAGTTTTGGAGATTCAGTTAAATTCTGCTTGTTTGGCTAAATCATAAGCTTTCTCTAGCATTGAGCACATGGTAGACAATAGGACTGGTTGGAGTGAAAGCCTGCCCATCCCCCAGGTGACAAGCATGCCAAATTCCTGGAGGCTGGGCAGAGACTTGGAGTCCTATGGCCTTGCATTTCAAAGGTGCCTTACAATTCAAATGCTGAAAGATGAAGGTGTCATACTGTGAGCTCACTGTCTGTGTTCATATCCTGTCTCCCATATACTCCGTTTGTGAGCTAAACTGGTTTCTCAAAATGTGGCTGCTCGGATGATCTGAAAATTTTGGTTTGCTGAAAAGGTTTTTTTCTTTGTTTTGTTTGTTTGTTTACTATCTAACCACGTGGTTCTAGAATATAGGCAAAATAATATCATTTGCCACTGGAATTCCAGAAAAACTTACATGGCCAATTAAAGAACAATTTTAAGCGCACCCCAAAACGTGTGCACATTGTCTGTATGTGTATGTATGTCTATGTCTATGTCTTGGTAAAACTTAAAAACAAAACAAAAACAGGTTTTAAACCCAAACTGATCATGTTTGGGAGCAAACAAATGTGTCTAAGAAAAACTCCAAAAGTTTCTAATATTCAGCACCTAATATAAGTACAATAATGTACAACCAGTGTGTTATTCTTTATTTCTATCCATGCTAAGAGTCAAGTGTACATCTAATCCTGACAATTCTTGGGTATAGACTAAGATTTTGCTTCTCCATTTTTTTTTCTCTTTTTTCGCGGTGCTCTCATAAACTCTTTAAGATCAAGGGACCAGAGTCATTTTGAAATAACTGCACAGGTGTGACTACTAACCTAAATTTTCCGGACCCCAAATTAACATTTTGCTTTATAGGATACAGGTTGACATGTGTGCTAGCTGAGTGGACCGTGGCAGTCTATGGCTACAGAAAGCTGCCTCCACAGTCAGCTTCCAGACTGGGAGTTGTTTGTGACTCAGAAACTTTCCTGGCTGCTACAGAGAGCAGACTTGGTTGGCCTTCAATCTGTGTGGATTTTGTGACTAGAAAGATGGTTAAAGGCCCAAGCCTTCTAAAATCTGTTTAAAAATGCCCTTAACCAGTCTGTGTAGAAATTTACAGGCAACAAGCAGGAAATGTGACAGCCTATCCAGGGAACTCTACTACAGAATTATCCAGATGCAAACCATCTCTCCTGCTGGCCTGCTAATTTGGGATGGAAGACACAGCCACTTCAGATCCACTGAAGCTGAGACTTTTATTGTTATTCATTTGTTTTCTCTTTCACGTGCCAGTAAGGTAAGGTTAAATAATATGACTAGATTTAATGACACTTGGACCCCATTCAGTCTGCCGTTCTTTAAGTGTTACAGCAAAACTCTGGCAACTACTTGGTGGTCAATTCTTAGCAACTTACAGGTAAACTCTACTCCTTTTGTTCTCCTATTGGTTTAATTGGAAATAAAAAGGGCTTTTATGGCTAAGACTCTTTGGATAATTCAAAGCCAGCCCAGGCAGAGAAAAATAAAAATCCCTCTTGGTCATATTTTGGGTCCTTATTATTTTCCTAGTCAGAAATTACAGGTTAAGACATCTCATTTGCGTACTTTGCATGATTTTCAAAAATTTCTGGGAGATATTAATTGGCTTCACCCTTATCTTAAATTGTCCACAACTGAATTAAAACCCTTATTTGATCTATTAAAAGGTGAGAAAGGAGTTTTGGGTCCTCAGACATATTTTGGGTTCAAAACATAAACCGGGAAAGGCCCGAGCTTACAATTTATATACAAGGAAAGCCCTTCCGAGGACTGTTAGATACAGGAGCAGATGTGTCTGTGATAGCCAAGAGACATTGGCCTTCCAACTGGCCTCTTACCGCGTCTCTTACATCCTTACAGGGGATTGGCCATGTCACAGACACCCAAAAAAGCAGTGCCATCCTTACCTGAAGAGATGGTGAGGGGCATTCTGGGACTTTCCAGATCATTTGGCCATAAATATGTGGGGCAGAGATATTATGGAAAAGATGGGAGTTTATTTGTTTAGCCCTAGTGACGCAGTCACTTGTCAACTCCTAAGTCAAGGGCTACTGCCTTCAGGAGGATTGGGAAGCCATCAGCAAGGAATTAGAGAACCCATTCAACCTCAGCCCAGACCTCCTAGACAAGGGCTGGGATATTTTTAATGGGGGTTGTTGCTCGTCCTGTCCCTCATGCAGATCCTATCACATGGTTATCAGACACTCTGGTGTGGGTGGATCAGTGGCCCCTATCAATTGAAAAGATTGTTGTTGCCCAACAGCTGGTGCAGGAACAGCTGGACTTGGGCCACATTGCTCCTACTACTTCCCCATGGAATTCGCCTATTTTTGTAGTTAAAAAGAAATCTGGTAAATGGAGACTCCTACAGGATCTCCGGCGAGTAAATGCCACCATGGAACTTACAGGGGCATTACAACCAGGTTTGCCCTCTCCTATGGCAATTCCTCAAAATACATACAAAATTATAATTGACTTAAAAGATTGTTTTTATACCATACCTCTTGCTCCTCAAGATTGCAAACACTTTGCATTTAGTGTCCCCTCTACAAATTTTAAAGAACCCATGAAACGGTACCATTGGCTAGTGTTGCCCCAAGGCATGGCAAATAGCCCCACCTTGCGTCAAAGCTTGGTAGCATGGGCTCTCTCTTCTACTCGCCAAAATTTTCCTTCTGTTTGGTCTGTTGAAGGGGGACCCTGACCCTACATCTCCCAGAGAAATGACAACTGAAGCAGCAAAATCCTTGAGCATAGTAAATTCTGACATTTCTTCCCAACATGTAAATTATATAGATTACTCAGCCCCTTGGGAAGCTTATATTTTAACTATACCTCATTCTCCAACAGTGGTCCTTTGACAGAAGGGACCCCCTTTTGTGGTTTTCCTTGCCTGCTACTCCTTCAAAAGTATTAATTCCTTATTATGAATTGGTAGCCACCTTAGTCCATATGTGCCGTGTGGAATCTTGTAAGTGTCTTGGACGAGATCCACAGGTTATTTATATCCCCTATACTTTGCAGCAGCAAGAATGGCTTTATATTCATTGTGACTCCTGGGCCATTGCTTGGGCCAATTTTGTGGGCACAATTTCACATCATTATCCCTCTAACAAGTTACTTCACTTTGCCTCTTCTTACCATTAAGGGAGGGTAATGGTATTACGTATGAGGCTACCCAAATTTTTCTTTCTCAAATTGACTTGGCAAAGCAATCACATGCTGCCCACCATCAAAACAGTCGTGCCTTACGTCAGCAAATTCATATTACTCGTGAGGCAGCTCGTCAAATTGTAAAAACTTGTCCCAACTGTGCTACCTTCCGGCCTGTGCCCTCCAATGGCATTAATCCTCGAGGCTTAGTGGCTAAGCATGTGTGGCAAATGGATGTTACCCACATCCCCTCTTTTGGACGGCTCCGCTTTGTCCATGTTACAATAGACACTTACTCTAATTTTATTATGGCTACTCCTCTTAGTGGGGAAGCTGGCAAACATTGTATCTCCCATGCCTTACGCTGCTTTGCTACTATGGGACTTCCCAAACAAATTAAAACTGATAATGGTCCGGGATATGTTGGACGAGCTTTTCAAACTTTTTGCTAATCTTACCAAATTGTTCACTCTACAGCAATTCCCTATAATCCTCATGGTCAAGGAATTGTCGAACTGGGCCAACGGTTTGTTAAAACACCAAATTTCTAAATTAAAAGGGGGGGAACTATACCCCTTCTCTCCTGTTAATATACTTTCTCATACTTTATTCATACTAAATTTTTTAAATTTGGATTGCAATGGACACTCCGCAGCACAGCGGTTCTGGGAAAAGAGAGAGCAAAGAGCTTTTGCCCAAGTTAAGTGGAAAGATCCTTTAACAAGTGCTTGGCACAGGCCTGATCCGGTACTGACATGGGGTCGAGGACATGTCTCTGTTTTTTTCACAGAATGAAAATGATGCCCGCTGGCTACCTGAGCATTGTGTTCGGATTGTGGAAACACATCAGAACGGCACAAGCGCTGACCCACTGGGCTTACATGCCAGATCCACCGATTGTGCACCCTGCGACCTGGGAGGGAGCTGAGGTGTTCGTCCATGTCAACAGATCAGCGTACGGTACAGCTCCAGACCCTTTTGTCCAGCACGTTAAGATGGGAGATTTTGCAGCTTCTGGCATTGGAACCCCTTTATGTTTTACAACTGACTCCAACAGTTATATTCCAGGCTGTACTGTAATGCAATCCATAAATCATAGAATTTGGATTCCTGATAATAGTCAAGTATATAATATACAAATGACTTCATTGCCTACTGGGTTTCCTGTACATGCCAATTCTACCTCGTCCTTCATGATACCTCGCTGCATCAACTCCTCTCAAATTGTAGAATCCACGGGAGAACTGCACCCCGTAAAGTGTAGACATGATCACCCTTTTATAACCAATATTTCAGGAACTAATTCTCAGCTGATGGACTGGTCTGGAGCTAATCTCACCAACAAGTTCAACCCAGGTCTGTGGTGCATGAATGGATGCCCTCAACGCCATGTCTGGATGTTAGTGGCTGCTCTGAATAATATCTCCTGGCCCACTTCTACTTCTTTAAAAAATATTATGAGTTGTGTAACACCCCCTTATGCTATTATGTATGGACCTTTTAATATTTCTATAGGAGCCATGTATTTCAATGTTACCTGCACTAACTGTTCTTTTACAAATTGCTTGTATAGTGGTCTTACTGATTCTGTAATTATTATTAAGCAACCACCATTTGTTATGCTTCCTGTAAACTTATCTGAAGCTTGGTATGAAGAAACAGGTATTCAAGTGTTAAAACATTTAAAAGAACTTATGCGCCCTATATGATTTGTAGGGCTATTAATAGCAGGAATTTTAGCCTTTATTTCCTTAGCTGCCTCTGCTGCAGCGGCTACTGTGGCTTTAACACAAAATGTGCAGACAGCTCACCATGTTAATCAACTTGCTCATAATACCATGCAAGCCCTGCACTTTCAAGGCAGGATTGATGATAAGGTAGAACAAAAATTAGAAGCGTTGTGTGAATCTGTGTTGTCACTGGGAGAACAGTGCCTTACAAACTTTGCAACAGGTGCGCTGTCATGCTGGGTTTGACTTTATTTGTGTGACCCTCCGTAAGTATAATGGGTCGAGCTATCCTTGGGAACAAGTTGTAGCACATCTAAATGGTATTTGGCACAATAATAACTTGTCCTTAGATCTCTTTCAACTCCATAGACAAATAGCCGGACTAGAACAAGCTCCACCTTTGGACTTTAAAGTGGCAGAAACAGCAAAAGAACTGTTTGAACAACTTCAACAGTATGTCCCTTCCTTAACGAACATTAAGGGGCTGCTAATGACATTGCTCAGCCCCGGGATACTTTTGCTGATGGCTTGCCTATGCCTTCCTTGCATTGTACGCATATTGCAAAACTTTTTCATGAGTTTAGCCAGCCAGCTGCATAAGGTCAAACTCCAAGTAAATGAATTTCCCCCGACAGGAACTGCAGCCAGAGACGGGTATGAGGCGGTACCAGCCTTAGACCGACCTAAGACAGGGCCTTCAGCACTGCTCTGAACTTGTTCCCTAAGACGGGTAAGGCAGGCTGGTGTACCCACCCCACCTAAGACAGGCAGGTTTGCTTCTTTTAATAAAAAGACGGGGGAACTGTCGGGAGCCGAGCTAGCAGCTAAGCTCATCTTGACCTCTGGCTGTGCCGATGTCGCCAAGATGTCGGGAGCCAAACCTGCACCTAGGTTCATTATCACCTCTGGCTGTGCTGTTACCGCCAGGATATGCTAAAGGAAAGGACAATTGTTCACAGCCACTATCCGGAATTGCTTTGCTATGTCCCCACCTTGCTATGTCCGCTGGAGTAGATTCCTATGTCAATCAACCTAGTCCTGTGTCTACTGTAATCAAATGTTGCAAACTTCAAAGCCTCTTTATGTTCTGGAATTTTAACAATCCTATGCTACTCCCTGGTTCCAAAACTGCATATAAGCTGGGAGTGAGAATAAACTGGTGCTGCAGTCTTGAGTCTCAATCTAGAGATGCAGACCTCCCATACCCCATCTTTGCCTCTTGTCCTTTTTCTCTTGCCTTATTTTTCCATTTCCTTATCCCCGCCGCCCCTCAGTCAGGATTCCTGTTTCCCTGCCGGCTGGCCCCGCAGGGTAAGTGTAGTTCCTAATTGAGGTTTTTTCTCTCTTCCGTCACCATAAAGAAGATTCTTTTGAGGAGTCTCCAGTACAATAACCATACATGGATGTATTTAATTTACTAAGCTACTGTTATTCTTATTCTCAGAGGAGATATTTACTGATAAACAGCTACCTACTCAGTATGTTCATGTCGGTCCTAAATGAGCTTTTATCTCTATTCCCTCACTACAAGTCAGATTCCCACTGAGGATTTTCCAGTACTTTAACCTTTCCTCGATCTAATTACCTTAACAAGCTCCAGCTGTTCTTAATCTCAGAACGGATACTCCCTGATATAGAGCTGTCTACCACCTTCAGAAGTGTAGTTTATAAATGAGCATTATTTCTGTTCCATCACCACAAAGCAGATTCTTGTGAGGATTTTCCAGTACATTACCTTTCTAAGAAATACTTACCTTAACAAGCTCCATCTCTTCTTATTCTCACAATGGATATTGCCTGATATACAGCAGCCACGCACCTTAGTACATGTAGTTCCTAATTGCGGTTTTATCTATCTTCCCTCACCATAAAGCAGATTCTTTTGAGGAGTTTCCAGTACATTAACCATATAAGGCAGTACTGAATTTACTAGGCTAATGGTATTGTCATTCTCAGGGGAGATATTTACTGATAAACAGCTACCTACCCAGTATGTTCATGTCATTCCTAAATGACGTTATATCTCTCTTCCCTCACCACAAATCAGATTCTTTCGAAGAGTTTCCAGTACATTAACCTTTCCTCGATGTAATTACCTTAAGAAGTTCCAGCTGTTCTTATTCTCACAAGGGATACTCCCTGATATACAGCTGACTACCACCTTCGTAAGTGTACTTGCTTAATGAGTTTTTTACTCTGTTTCCTCACCATAATGAAGATTCATTTGAGCAGTTTCCAGTACATTACCCATACCAGGAAGTACTTAATTTGTTAAGCTACTGCTTTTGTTCATCTCAGTGGCGATATTTACTGATAAACAGCGACCTACCCACCATGTGCATGTCGTTCCTAAATGAGATTTAATCTCTCTTCCCTCACCACAAATCAGATTCTTCTGAGGAGTTTCCGGTACATTAACCTTTCCTCGATGTAATTACCTTCACAAGCTCCAGCTGTTCTTATTCTCAGAAGGAATACTGCCTGATATACAGCTGACTAACACCTTCTTAAGTGCAGTTTCTAAATGAGCTTTTTTTCTGTTTGTTGAGCCTGGGTAACTGCAGTCGAAATCAGGACACGGGGGATGCAAGGCGAGTGAACCAATGCATACTTTATTTCAAGAGGGCCAGGGTTTATATAGGGTTAGAAACCAATATTACAATTACAGGGTAAAAGATCAATACAGCATGACATTTGTCTCAAATACAGAAGTGGAGGAAATTTCCTACTGTGAGGGCAGGAACTTGATACAAATGCCTTTCTAATTACAGGAGGTAGTGACTACAAAGATTATTGATATCAAAACAAGGAACTGTATACAACCAAGGTAGAACTATAATTATCTCCTAGCTACTATCTCCTTAAGGCTAGATAACATCAATCTTGACTTCTCCAAATACTTGTGAAGTAACAGTGAGGAGACTTTCCTGTTTACAGTGAGAATCTAGTGAGGAGACTTTCCTGTTTACAGAGAGAATCTAACACTAAAGGCAGCTGGTCTAGCAAGTCTCCTCAGGGAGACTTGCTAAGTAGGGGGAAAAAGGAGATTCTCACAACAACTGGTGGCTTCCTTTGGCCCACAAACACCAGAAACTCCTTTCTGGGAATGTGTTCCCAAGGGCCTATTAGTGTGCTAATGAGGCATCAGAGTAACCGGGCCGGGGCTAAATTTTTCCACTGGTTGGAGACTTTAATTCTCCAACATCTGTTCCCTCACCAGAGTCCAGATTCTTTTGAGGAGTTTCCCGTACATTAACCATACCAGGAAGTACTTAATTTACTAAGCTACTGCTGTTCTTATTCTCAGGGGAGATATTTACTGATAAACAGCTACCTACCCCGTTTTTTCTTCTCATTCCTAAATGAGCTTTTATCTCTCTCACCTCACCACAAATCAGATTCTTCTGATGAGTTTTCAATACATAAACGTTTCCTTGATCTAATTACCTTAAGAATCTCCAGCTGTTCTTATTTTCAGAGGGTATACTCCCTGATATACAGCTGCGTACGAGCTTCGTACGTGTAGTTCATAAATGAGCTTTTTTCTCTCTTCCCTCACCACAAAGCAGATTCTTGTGAGGAGTTTCCAGTACATTAAATTTTCCATGAACTACTTACCATAACAAGCTCCAGCTGTTCTTATTCTCAGAAGGGATACTCTCTGATACAGAGCTGCCTATCACCTTCGTATGTGTAGTTACTAAATGAGTTTTTTTCTCTGTTCCCTCACCACAAAGCAGATTCTTTGAGCAGATTCCAGTACAATAACCATAACAGGAGGTACTTAATTTACTAAGCAATTGCTTTTCTTAATCTCAGTGGAGATATTTACTGATAAACAGCTACCTACCCAGTATGTTCATGTTGTTGCTAAATGAGCTTTAATCTCTATTACCTCACCACAAATCAGATTCTTCTGAGGAGTTTCCAGTACATTAACCTTTCCTCGATGTAATTACCTTAACAAGCTCCAGCTGTTCTTATTCTCAGGGGGGATACTCCCTGATATACAGCTGCCTACCACATTCGTAAGTGTAGTTCATAATGAGCCTTTGTCTGTTCCCTCAACACAAGCCAGATTCTTTTGAGGAGTTTCCAGTACATTAACCATACCAGGAAGTACTTAATTTACTAAGCTATTGCTTTTCTTAATCTCAGTGGAGATATTTACTGATACACAGCTACCGACCCAGTATGTTCATGTGGTTCCTAAATGAGCTTTTATCTCTCTTCCCTCACCACGAATCAGATTCTTCTGAAGACTTACCAGTACATTAACCTTTCCTCGATGTAATTACCTTAACAAGCTCCAGGTGTTCTTATTCTCAGAAGGGATACTCCCTGATATACAGTTGCCTACCACCTTCGTAGGTGTACGTCCTAAATGAGCTTATTTCTCTGTTCGCTCACTACAAAGCTGATTCTTTGAGGAGTTTCCAGTACATTAACCTTACCAGGAAGTACTTAATTTATTAAGCTGCTCCTATTCTTATTCTCAGGTGATATAGTTACTGATAAAGATTACCTACCCAGTATGGTCATGTCGTTCCTAAAAGAGCTATTATCTCTCTTCCCTCACCACAAATCAGATTCTTCTGAGCAATTCCCAGTACATTAACGTTTCCTCGATTTAATTACCTTAACAAGCTCCAGCTGTTCTTATTCTCAGAAGGGATACTCCCTGATATACAGCTGCCGACCACCTTCGTAAGTGTAGGTCCTAAATGAGTTTCTTTCTCTATTCCCTCACCACAATCCTGATTCTTTTGAGAATTTTCAACTACATTAACCATCCCAGGAAGTACTGAATTTACTAACGTACTGCTTTTCTTAATCTCAGTGGAGAAATTTACTGATAAACTGCTACCTATCAAGTATGTTCATGTCGTTCCTAAAAGAGCTTTTATCTCTCTTCCCTCACCACAAATCATATTCTTATGAGGTGTTTTCAGTACATTAACCATACCAGGAAGTCCATAATTTACTAAGGTACTACTTTTCTTAATCGCAGTGGAGATATTTACTGATAAACAGCTACCTACCTTGTATGTTCATGTCGTTCTTAAATGAGCTTTTATCTCTCTTCCCTCACCACAAATCAGATTCTTCTGAGGAGTTTACAGTACATTAACCTTTCCATGAAGTACTTACTTTAATAAGCTCCAGCTGTTCTTATTATCAGAAGGGAGACTCCCTGATATACAGTTGCCTACCACCTTCGTAAGTCTAGGTCCTAAATGAGCTATTTTCTCTGTTACCTCACTACAACGCCGATCCTTTTGTGCAGTTTCCAGTACATTAACCATACCAGGAAGTACATAATTTACTAAGCTACTGCTCTTCTTATTCTCAGGGGAGATATTTACTGATAAACAGCTACCTACCCAGTGTGTTCTTGTCATTTCTAAATGAGCTTTTATCTGTCTCCCCTCACCACAAATCAGATTCTTTTGAGGAGTTTCCAGTACATCAACCTTTCCTCAATCTAATTACCTTAACAAGCTCCAGCTGTTCTTATTCTCAGAAGTGATGCTCCCTGATATACAGCTGCCTACCACCTTTGTATGTGTAGTTCGTAAATGAGCTTTTTTCTCTGTGCCGTCCCCACAATCCAGATTCTTTTGAGGAGTTTCCAGTACCTTAACCATACCAGGAAGTACTTAATTTACTAAGCTACTGCTTTTCTTAATCTCAGTGTAGATATTTACTGATAAACAGCTACCTACCCAGTATGTTCATGTCGTTCCTAAATGAGCTTTTATCTCTCTCCCCTCACCACAAATCAGATTCTTCTGAGGAGTTCCCAGTACATTATCCTTTCCCCTGTGTAATTACCTTAACAAGCTCCAGCTGTTCTTATTCTCAGTAGGGTTACTCCCTGATATACAGCTGCCTACCACCTTCTTAACTGTAGTTCCTAAAGTAGCTTTTTTCTCTTTTCCCTCACCTCAATCCAGATTCTTTTGAGGAGTTTCCAGTACATTAACCATACTAGGAAGTACTGAATTTACTAAGCTACTGCTTTTCTTTTTTTTTTTTTTTGCAAATAATTATTTTTTTATTATTTTTTTTCTCAATTTTTTATTATCAAACTCATGTACAGAGAGGTTACAGTTTCATACGTTAGACATTGGATACATTTCTTGTACTGTTTGTTACCTTGTCCCTCCTGGCCCCTCCCTCCGTTCCTTTCCCTCCCCCCCCCCCCAGTTGTTCAGTTCACTTACACCAAACAGTTTTGCAAGTATTGCTTTTGTAGTTATTTCTCTTTTTTTACCCTGTGTCTCTCAAATTTGGTATTCCCTTTGAATTTCCTACTTCCAATACCTGTAAATACGGTTTCCAATATACTCAGATAAGATTACAGAGGTAGTGTAGGTACAGCCATAGGATGGTGATAGAAGAACATCCTCAATAATAGAAACTACACATACACATAGGACGTTGAAAGTAGTTACAACTGTGATATAACAATTGTTTCTATAACATGGAGTTCATTTCACTTAGCATCATCTTATGTGTTCATAAGGGTATAGCTATTGGGCCTTGTGATGCTCTGCTATGGCTTGCCTAAACCTGTACTAATTATTCCCAATAAGGGAGGTCATAGAGTTCATGTTTCTTTGGGTCTGGCTCACTTCACTTAGTATAACTTTTTCCAAGTCCTTCCATTTCCTTACAAATGGAACAATGTCATTCTTTCTGATAGAGGCATAAAATTCCATTGTGTAAATGTACCACATTTGACTGATCCATTCGTCTATGGAGGGGCATCTGGGTTGGTTCCAGATTCTCGCTATGACAAATTATGCTGCGCTGAACATTGTTGTCCTGGTGGCATTACTGTGATTTTGTTTGTGGGCTTTTGGATAGATACCCAAAAGTGGGGCTGCTGGGTCATAGGGGAGTTCTATATTGAGCCTTCTGAGGAATCTCCATACTGCTTTCCAGAGTGGCTGAACCAGTTTACATTCCCACCAACAATGAAGTAGGGTTCCCTTTTGGCCACATCCCCTCCAACAATTGTTATTATTAGTTTTCTTGATATATGACATTCTTGCTGGGGTGAGATGGAATCTCAATGTTGTTTTGATTTGCATTTCCTTTATGGCCAGTGATGTAGAGCATTTTTTCATATGTCTCTTGGCCATTCTCATTTCCCCATCAGAGAAGTTTCTTTGTAGGTCTTTAGCCCACTTGATGAGGGGGCTATTGGTTCTTTGCGGTCTTGTTTTGGAAGAAGGTAATTTTTTTACTTCTGCATATATTTTAGAGATGAGGCCTTTGTCTGTTGAATGTCCGATAAAGATCTTCTCCCAGTCTGTGGGCTTTCGGTTTATCTTGAGAGCTATGTCTTTTGCCGTGCAGAAGCTCTGCAGTTTGATGCAGTCCCATTTGTCCAACCTTTCTTTGATTTGTAGCCTTTCAGGATCTTTGTTAAGGAAGTTCTGTCCTGTGCCAAGGAACCCAAGTGTTTCTCCTACTCCTTCCTTTAGTGTTTTCAGGGTGCCTGTTTTGATTTCAAGGTCTTTAATCCATTTGGAATTGATTTTGGTGCAGGGTGATATATAAGGATCTAGTTTTAGTTTGTTGCATGTGTTGAGCCAGTTTTGCCAGCACTACTTGTTAAAGAGGCTATCTTTCTTCCATACTATTGTTTTAGCTCCTTTATCAAAGATTAAGTAGGCGTAGTTCTGTGGGTTCAATTCTGGGTCTTCAATTCTGTTCCATTGGTCTTCAGGCCTGTTCCGGTGCCAATACCAAGCTGTTTTTATTACTATAGCTTTATAATACAGCTTGAAGTTGGGTATTGTAATTCCTCCAGCACTGTTCTTTCTGCTTAGGAGTGTTTTTGCTATTCTAGGTCTTTTATTGTTCCATATGAATTTCTGGATTGCTTCCTCTATTTCATTAAAGAATGGTGTTGGGATATTAATGGGTATTGCATGGAATTTGTAGATAGCTTTTGGCAATATTGCCATTTTGATTATATTAATCCTCCCAATCCAGGAGCATGGGAGGTTTTTCCATTTTCTTAGTTCTGACTTAATTTCATTTTTCAAGCTTTTAAAGTTCTCATCAAAGAGGTCTTTCACTTGTTTGGTTAAGGTTATTCCTAGGTATTTTATGTTTTGGGGGGCTATTGCAAAAGTAGTTGCTTTCCTGATTTCAGCCTCGGTCTTCGAGTTGTTAGCATAGAGAAAGGCCATTGATTTTTGAAGGTTTATTTTATATCCTGCAACTTTGCCAAAGTTTTGGATCAGCTCTAGTAGCTTGGGGGTAGAGTCTATGGGATTCTTTAGGTATAGGATCATGTCATCTGCGAAGAGAGAAAGTTTAACTTCATCTTTTCCTATTTGGATCCCCTTTATATTCTCTTCTTGCCTAATTGCTCTGGCTAGGAATTCTAGTACTATGTTGAAGAGCAGGGGAGAGAGTGGACATCCCTGCCTTGTTCCTGATTTTAAAGGGAATGGCTTTAGTTTTTCACCATTTAGAGTTATGCTTGCTGTTGGTTTGTCATAAACTGCCTTGATTATATTCAAGAATGTTCCCTGGAATCCCAGTTTTTCCAGGGCTTTTAGCATAAATGGGTGCGGGATTTTATCGAACGCTTTTTCTGCATCCAGCGATAAAACCATGTGGTTCTTTACCTTGCTCCGGTTGATGTGGTGGATTACATTAATTGACTTGCGTATATTAAACCAACTTTGCATCCCTGGGATGAATTCAGTTTGATCATGGTGTATGATTTTTTTGATGACCTGTTGAAGTCGATTGGCCAGAATTTTGTTGAGAATTTTTGCATCTATGTTCATCAGGGAGATTGGTCTGTAGTCCTCTTTCCGTGATGAGTCTCTGCCTGGTTTTCGGATGAGGGTTATACTGGCTTCATAGAATAAGTCTGGTAGTGAACGTTGTCTTTCAATTTCATTGAAGAGTTTGAGAAATATTGGAGTGAGTTCTGTTTTGAAGGCCTTGTAGAATTCTGCATTGAATCCGTCTGGACCTGGGCTTTTCTTGGATGGGAGATCATTTATTGCTGTTTCTATTTCAATACTGGACATGGGTCTGTTTAGAAGGTTTAAGTCTTCATGGTTGAGTTTGGGGGTATCAATTTTTTCTAGGAAATCATCCATTTCTTCCAAGTTCTCGAATTTGTTGGCATAAAGGTTTGCAAAATAGTCCCTTATTATTTTCTGAATTTCGGTTATTTCTGAGGTGATGCTACCTGTTTCATCTCTTATCTTGTTTATTTGAGTGTGCTGCCTTCGTTTTTTGGTCAGGTTTGCCAGGGGTCTGTCTATCTTGTTGATTTTTTTCAAAGAAGCAACTGTTTGTTTTGTTGATTCTTTCGATGGTTTTTTTCGTCTCTAATTGATTTAATTCTGATTTGATTTTAATTATTTGCTTCCGTCTATTGACTTGGAATTTGGCTTGCTGTTCTCTCTCCAGAAAATTAAGGTGCTTCCTTAGATTACTGAGTTGCTGTTTCTCCAGTTTGTTGATGTATGTACTCAGAGATACAAATTTTCCTCTGAGTACTGCCTTTGCTGTGTCCCAAAGGAGCTGGTACTTTGTGTCCTCAACTTGGTTGAAGTCCATAAACATTTGAATTTCCATTTTAATTTCTTCAATGATCCACTGATGGTTCAGCAGTGTGTTCTTTAGTCTCCATGAATTGTGGGATTTTCTGTGGTGGCTGAATGAGTTGAGCTCTAATTTTATTCCATTGTGGTATGAGAGAATACAGGGAATGATTTTGATACTTCTGAATTTGTACAGATTTTCTTTGTGCCCTAAGATGTGATCTATTTTGGAGAATGTTCCATGTGCTGCCGAAAAGAATGTGTATTCTGTCCTTGCTGGGTGGAATATTCTGTAGATGTCGATTAAGTCTAGTTGGTCTATGCAATTGTTTAGTTCTGTGGTTTCTTTGTTCAGTTTTTGGCGGGTTGATCTGTCCAGAGGTGATAGTGGAGTGTTTAAGTCCCCCACTATCATTGTGTTTGGGTCTATGAATGTTTTTAGAGCCAGTAGTGTTTGTTTGATGAAGTTGGGTGCTCCTGCATTTGGTGTGTAGATATTTAGGATGGTTATTTCTTCCTGTTGGAGAGGTCCCTTTACTAGTATGTAGTAACCTTCTTTGTCTCTTCTTACCTTTTTTAATTTGAAGTCAATTTTGTCTGATACTAGGATTGCAACTCCAGCCTGCTTATGGGGGCCATTTGCTTGATAGATTTGTTTCCAACCTTTCACTTTTAGAAGATGTTTACTTTTGCTGGATAAATGTATCTCTTGGAGGCAGCAGAAAGATGGATCTTGATTTTTGATCCAACTTATGAGCCTATGTCGTTTGATTGGAGAATTAAGTCCATTAATGTTGACAGTTAGGATTGAGAGGTGATCGTTTGTTCCTTTCATTATCACTATCTTGTTTAAAGCTGTGTCTTCCCATTTCTTGAACTAGTGTTTACTAATTAGGGTCCATTTCTCTGTCTGTGTTGGGATCTTGATTATTTTCCCTGTATAGTACATCTTTAAGGATTTTGTGTAAAGCTGGTTTGGTGGAGATATATTGTTTCAGATTTTCCTTATTGTGGAAGACTTTTATTTGACCTTCGGCTATGAAGGAGAGTTTGGCTGGGTACAGAATTCTTGGTTGGTAGTTATTTTTATTTAGAGTTTGGTATACTTCATTCCAGGCTCTCCTTGCTTTCATGGTCTCTGCTGAGAAGTCTGGGGTAATTCTGATTGCTTTTCCTTTATATGTGACTGTTTTCTTTGCCCTAACAGCTTTGAGTATTTTTTCCTTGCACTCTGCTGAAGCTGTTTTGATCACAATGTGTCAGTGGGAAGTCCTATTCTGGTCTGGTCTATTTGGGGTTCTAAATGCTTCTTGTATGTGTATAGGCCTTTCCTTCTGGATGTTTGGGAAGTTCTCAGCTAATATTCTGTTAAATAGGTTGCCTATCCCATTAACCTCTTTCTCCAAGTTTTCCTCAATACCTATTATCCTTAAATTGGGCTTCCTGATCGTGTCTTGAATCTCCTATAGCGATCTGTTTTGTTGCTTGGACTGGATTTGTATTGATTTTTGATCTTTCTCCATAGAATCTAAGGAATCTTCAGCTCCTGAGATTCGAACCTCTGCTTCAGTTAGTCGGGACTGTAGGCTAGCTACTTGATTTCGAATCTCTTTTCCTTCTGACTGGTCTTTCCTGATGATTTCCATGTCATTTCTTAGGTCCTGTATGGACTTCTTTACTTCATTAACTTCATTACTGTGGTTTTGAGTGTTGTCTCTCATATCTTTAAGCTGGGTAGCTATCTTTTCATTTGACTCTTGAAGCTCATTTATCTTTCTATTTGTGGATGCCATGAAATTCTCCATTAATTTTTGCTTTGCCTCCTCACGCTCTAACATAATTGACTGAAGAGATTCAAACTTTTCATTTATCATGTTTATCAGTAGACTTTGTAGAGCATTTTGGGGGTTTTCTTCTATGTTTTTGATTGACTGCTCTGCTTCCTGCTTGTTTTGAGTGGGGGATAAGACTTCATTGTTTTCCATCTTTCTTGTGTTTCTTCTGCCCATTTGAATTGGGAATGCCTGTCTACCAGCACCTGTGAGCACCGTTTAAGACCCAAAGCAGCCCTTACCAAGCACTGTTGTGTAAATCTTACAATTTCACAATTATATACAGATAACTTGTATACCTGTCTATAAAGTTAGATTTGGTGTTCCTAAAGAATACAATTCAATATAACAACTGATCCTGGGCCCTGTATTCAGTAGTTACTTTTTTACTGTTACAACCCTATATGCAATTCTTGTTTTTATATTAAGTTCTTTTAGGACTGGCTTTCTCTATGAACCCCTTTGATTAACTCGTATTAAGCTGGGATACCCTCTATCCAATAACCAGGAGTCAATGGAACCTGGAGGTCCAGGCAGTAAGTCAGGAGGTTAAGTTGGAGGTAGTAAAGGGAATAGAGTAAAATGTATTGGGGGGGGGGTTGGTTTAGTTTCAGTGACGTGGAAATGTGGAGAAGAGTAGAATCAGTAGAAAGAACAATGTTAAAATGACAGACACTGGAGAGTTAGCAGAAAAGGGTGGAGGTGTTATTTATAGGAAAGTAATTTTTAAAGGAAGAGGACGCAACGAGGGAAATAAAGTAAAAATACTGGAAGACAGATACACAAAACAGAGAAAAATTATTTAAAAAGGAAGCATAAGTAAATAAAAAGGAAAATAACAGAAAAGGAACAACCCAAACAAATAAACAAACACAAAAAAACTTGATAAAACAAACCAGTAAAAATGGAAAACAAACAAAAAACAAACAAACCGAAAAAAAAAACAACCAATGATGTTTCAGATGTGAAAAAATTAAAAAGAAAATTAAAAAAAAGTTTAAAAAATGTTTGAAAAGAAAAAAAAAAAAAGGAGTCCTCCTTGTTTGGGTGGATTCTCCCCAGTCTCTGGTTTCCCTGCAATGGACTGCAGTCTATATTCCAGATTGGCTGGTTTGACTTGATTTCACTTGGCAAGGGGTGGTTCTGTTCTGACCTTCTCCACTGTTGGTGCAATCGTGGGTCTCTGAGATTCGCACAGCTTGCAGGCAGGTCTTGGGCGTCCTCTGTCGATGGGGACGTGAGCAGTCTCAGGAACTGTGGCTCCTCTGTCTGCTGTGGGGCCACTGCCTTTGATGCCTGGTCTTGACTAGGCTGTGAACTAACATAATTGTTAGTTCACAGAGGCGGGGCGCCTCTGGCCTGTTTTGCTCTGCTGAGAGTTGCTTGCGTGAGGGAGTCGGCCTCCTTGGCATAGGTGGGTATGGAATGCAGCTTCGTTTTGGGCTGGGAAGTAGCTTTCTCTGTGACAGGACCGTTTAGCTGTCCCAGGAACTGTTTGTTCCTCGGTCTGGTGTTCCGTGCCCCTGATAGCTGCTCCAAGCTTTTGCTTTAAGTTTAGAAATTCCGGTGGGCAGGGCGGGGCACCTCTGGCTAAGCCCCGGACTTGCCTCCCGCCAGGGCAGGGGGCGTTCATCTCGGCGGAGCTGGTTCTCACTGATTCCGCCCCTCCTGCCCTTTTCAAAGATGGCTTTTTTGACCTCGCTTTCCTCAGGCCCGCTTCAGTTCCAGTCTGGTCTGACCCTATGCCAGTGGCAAAGATGGCGCTTTGCTCTGGTGGTGGGGACAGGGATGCCTTCCAGAAGCTGGACTGTGGGCACAAGCGAGAATAATTTTTTTGTGGGGTACTCACGCTGTCTCTGTGATGTCAGGTCCTCCGTGCTCAGCTGCCGACTGGAGTATTTAACGCGTTAGCTGTGCGGAGTGCGGGGGGGCTGTGCCTGGCCCTGTGACAGAGCCAGCATTGGCGCGGCAGCGGGACGCTGCCCGGAGCTCAAATCTGTGTTTTCAGACAAGCAAAGTCGATTTTTCCTTCCTGTTCAGAATCCATGTACTGTTAGAACTTTGGCTGTCTTTCTAGGAGTAACAATTTCTATGGGGTGAGAAAACTATGATATCGGAGGGAGCTCTTCAAGGGCTCTTCCTCTCCTCTGCCATCTTCCGCTACTGATTTCCTAAATCTCAGGGGAGATATTTACTGATAAACAGCTACCTACCCAATATGTTCTTGCAATTCATAAATGAGCTTTTATCACTCTTCCCTCACCACAAATCAGATTCTTCTGAGGAGTTCCCAGTACATTAACCTTTCCTCGATGTAATTACCTTAACAAGCTCCATGTGTTCTTATTCTCAGAAGGGATACTCCCTGTTATACAGCTGCCTACCACCTTCGTAAGTGTAGTTCCTAAAGGAGCTTTTTTCTCGGTTCCCTAACCACAATCCAGATTCTTTTGAGGAGTTTCCAGTACATAAACCATACCAGGAAGTACTAAATTTACTAAGCTACTGCTTTTCTTAATCTCAGTGGAGATATTTACTGATAAACAGCTACCTACCCAGTTTATTCATGTCGTTCCTAAATGAGCATTTATCTCTCTTCCCTCACGACAAATCACATTCTTCTGAGGAGTTGCCAGTAGATTAACCTTTCCTTGATGTAATTACCTTAACAAGCTCCAGTTGTTCTTATTATCAGAAGGGAAACTCCCTGATATACAGCTGCCTACCACCTTCGTAAGTGTAGGTCCTAAATGAGCTTTTTTCTCTGTTCCCTTACTACAAAGCAGATTCTTTTGAGGAGTTTCCAGTACATTAACCATACCAGGAAGTACTTAATTTACTAAGCTACTGCTTTTCTTATTCTCAGGGGAGATATTCACTGATAAACCGCTACCTACCCAGTATGTTCTTGTCATTCTTAAATGAGCGTTTGTCTCTCTCCCCTCACCACAAATCCGATTCTTCTGAGCAGTTTCCAGTACATTAACCTTTCCTCGATCTAACTACCTTAACAAGCTCCAGCTGTGCTTATTCTCAGAAGGGATACTCCCTGATATACAGCTGCCTACCACCTTCGTAAGTGTAGTTCCTAAATGAGATTTTTTCTCTGTTCCCTCACCACAATCCAGATTCTTTTGAGGCGTTTCCAGTACATTAACCATACCAGGAAGTACTTAATTTACTAAGCTAGTGCTTTTCTTAATCTGAGTGGAGATATTTACTGATCAACAGTTACCTACCCAGTATGTTCATGTCGTTCCTAAATGAGGTTTTATCTCTCTTCCCACACCCAAATCAGATTCTTCTGAGGATTTCCCAGTACATTAACCTTTCCTAGAGCTAATTACCTTAACAAGCTCCGGCTGTTCTTATTCTCAGAGGGGATACTCCCTGATATACAGATGCCTACCCTCTTCCTAAGTGTAGTTCCTAAATGAGCTTTTTACTCTGTTCCCTCACCACAATCCAGATTCTTTTGAGGAGTTGCCAGTACATTACCCATACCAGGATGTACTTAATTTACTAAGCAACTGGTTTTCTTATACTCTGAGGAGATATTTACTGATAAACAGCTACCTACCCAGTATGTTCTTGTCATTCCTAAATGAGGTTTTATCTCTCTCCCCTCACCACAAATCAGATTCTTCTGAAGAGTTCCCAGTACATAAACCTTAACTTGAACTACATACCTTAACACGATCCAGCTGTGCTTATTCTCAGAAGGGATACTCCCTGATATACAGCTGCCTACCTCCTTCGTAAGTGTAGGTCCTAAATGAGCGTTTTTTTCTATTCCCTCACCAAAATCCAGATTCTTTTGACGAGTTTCCAGTACATTAACCATACCAGGAAGTACTTAATTTACTAAGCTAATGGTTTTCTTATAATCTTGGGAGATATTCACTGATAAACAGATACCTACCCAGTATGTTCTTGTCATTCCTACATGAGCTTTTATCTCTGTTCCCTCACCACAAATCAGATTCTCCTGAGGAATTTCAAGTACATAAAACTTACCTAGATCTAATCACCTTAACAAGCTCTAGCTGTTCTTATTCTCAGAAGGGATACTCCCTGATATACAGCTTCCTACCTCCTTCGTAAGTGTAGGTCGTAAATGAGCTTTTTCCTCTGTTCCCACACCACAATCCAGATTATGTTGAGCAGTTTCCAGTACATTAACCATACCAGGAAGTACTTAACTTACTAAGCAAATGCTTTTCTTAATCTCAGTGGAGATATTTACTGATAAACAGCTACATACCCAGTATGTACATGTCGTTCCTAAAAGAGCTTTTATCTCTCTTCCCTCACCACAAATCAGATTCTTCTGAGGAATTCGCAGTACATTAAGCTTTACTCGATATAATTACCTTAACAAGCTCCATCAGTTCTTATTCTCAGAATGGATACTCCCTGATATACAGCTTCCTACAACCTTCGTAAGTGTAGGTAATTAATGAGCTTTTTTCTCTGTTCCCTCACTAGAAAGCAGATTCTTTTGAGGAGTTTCCAGTACAATAACCATACCCGGAAGTACTTAATTTACCAAGCTACTGCTTTTCTTAATCTCAGTGGAGATATTTACTGATAAACAGCTACCTACCCACTATTTTCTTGTCGTTCATAAATGAGCTTTTGTCTCTCTTCCCTCACCACAAATCAGATTCTTCTGAGGAGTTCGCAGTACATTAACCTTTCCTCCATGTAATTACGTTGACAAGCTCTAGCTGTTTTTATTCTCAGAAGGGATACACTCTGATATACAGTTGCCTACCACCTTCGTAAGTGTAGGTCCTAAATGAGCTTATTTCTGTGTTTCCTCAATACAAAGCAGATTCTTTTGAGGAGTTTCGAGTACATTAACCATACCAAGAAGTACTTAATTTACTAACCTACTGCTATTCTTATTCTCAGGGGAGATATTTACTGATAATCAGCTACCTACCCAGTATGTACTTGTCATTCCTAAATGAGCTCTTATCTCTGTTCCCTCACCACAAATCATATTCTTCTGAGGAGTTCCTAGTACATTAACCTTTCCTCGATGTAATTACCTTAACAAGTTCCAGCTGTTCTTATTCTCTGAAGGGTTACTCCCTGATATACAGCTGCCTACCACCTTCATAAGTGTAGATCCTAAATGAGCTTCTTTCTATGTTATCTCACTACAAAGCTGATTCTTTTGAGGAGTTTCCAATACATTAACCATACCAGGATGTACTTAATTTACTAAACTACTGCTTTTCATATTCTCAGGGAGATATTTACTGATAAACAGCTACCTACCCAGTATGTTCTTGGCATTGCTAAATGAGCTTTTATCTCTGTCCCCTCACGACAATCAGATTCTTCTGAGAAGTTTCCAGTACATTAATCTTTCCTCCATCTACTTTCCTTTACCAGCTCCAGCTGTTCTTATTCTCCGAAGGGATACTACCTGATATACAGCTGCCTACCACCTTCGTAAGTGTGGTTCCTAAATGAGCTTTTTTCTCTGTTCCCTCACCACAAACCAGATTCTTCTGAGGAGTCTCCAGTACAAGAACCATACCAGGAAGTACTTAATTTACTAAACTAAAGCTATTCCTATCGTCAGTGGAGACATTCACTGATAAACAGCTACCTACCCAGTATGTTCATCTTTTTCCTAAATGAGCTTTTATCTCTCTTCCCTCACTATAAATCAGATTATTCTGAGGAGTTTCCGGTACATTAGCCTTTCCTGGATGTAATTACCTTAACAAGCTCCAGCTGTTCTTATTCTCAGAAGGGATACTCCCTGATATACAGCTGCCTACCACTATCGTAAGTATAGTTAATAAACGAGATATTTTCTCTGTTCCCTCACCACAAAGCAGATTCTTGTGAGGAATTTACAGTACATTACCCTTTCTACGAACAACTTACTTAACAAGCAACAGCTGTTGTTATTCTCAGAAGGGATACTCCCTGATATGCAGCTGCCTACCACCTTCGAATGTGAAGTTCTTAAATGAGCTTTTTTCTCTGTTCCATCAGAAGAAAGCAGATTCTTTTTTGGAGGCTCCAGTACAATAACCAAACCAGGAGGTGGATAATTTACTAAGCCACTGCTATTCTTATTGTCAGTGGAGATATTTACAGATACACAGCTACATACCCAGTATGTTCATGTCATTCTTAAATGAGGTTTTATCTCTCTTCCCTCACCACACATGAGATTCTTCTGCGGAGTTTTAAGTACATTAATCATTCCTCCATCTACTTTCCTTTACCAGCTCCAGCTGTTCTTATTCTCTGAAGGGATACTCCCTGATATACAGCTGCATACCACCTTCGTAAGTGTAGTTCCTAAATGCGCTTTTTTCTCCCTGCCCTCACGACAAATCAGGTTCTTCTCAGGAGTTTCCAGTACATAAACCTTTCCTCGATCTAACTACCTTAAAAAGCTCTAGCTGTGCTTATTCCAGGGATACTCCCAGATATATAGCTGCCTACCTCCTTCGTAAGTGTAGGTCCTAAATGAGCTTTTTTCTCTGTTCCCTCACCACAATACAGATTCTTTTGGGGAGTTACAAGTACAGTATCCATACCAGGAAGTACTTAATTTACTAAGCTACTGCTTTTCTTAATCTCAGTGGAGATATTTACTGATAGACAGCTACCTATCCAGTATGTTCATGTCGTTCCTAAATGAGCTTTTATCTCTCTTCCTGCACCACAATTCAGATTCTTCTGAGGAGTTCCCAGAATATTTACCTCTCCTCGTTGTAATTACCTTATCAAGCTCCAGGTGCTCTTATTCTCAGAAGGGATACTCACTGATATACAGCTTCCTACCATCTTCGTAAGTGGAAGTACTTAATGAGCTTTTTTCTCTGTTCCCTCACTAGAAAGCAGATTCTTTTGAGGAGTTTCCAGTACTTTAACCATACCAAGAAGTACCTAATTTACCAAGCTACTGTCTTTCTTAATCTCACTGGAGATATTTACTGATAAACAGCTACCTACCCAGTATGTTCATGTCGTTCCTAAATGAGCTTTTATCTCTCTCCCCTCACCACGAATCAGATTCTTCTGAGGAGTTTCCAGAACACAAATCTTTCTTCGATGTTACTACCTTAACAACCTCCAGCTGTTCTTATTCTCAGATGGGATACTCCCTGATATACAGCTGCCTAACACCTTCTTAAGTGTCGTTCCTAAATGAGATATTTTCTCTGTTCCCTACCACAATCCACATTGTTTTGAGGAGTTTCCAGTACATTAAGCATGCCAGGAAGTACTTAATTTACTAAGATACTGCATTTCTTAATCTCTGGGGAGATATTTACTGATAAACAGCAACCTACCCAGTATGTACATGTCATTCCTAAATGAGCTTTTATCTCTCTCCACTGACCGCAAATCAGATTCTTCTGAGGAGTTCCCAGTACATTAAACCTTCCTCAATGTAATTACCTTAACAAGCTGCAGCTGTTCTTATTCTCAGAAGGAATAATCCCTGATATACAGCTGCCTACCACCTTCGTAAGTGTAGGTCAGTAATGAGCTATTTTCTCTGTTCCCTCACTACAAAGCAGATTCTTTTGAGGATTTCCAGTACATTAACCATACAAGGAAGTACTTAATTTACTAAGCTAATGCTATTCTTATTCTCAGGGGAGATATTTATTGATAAACAGCTAACTACCCAGTATGTAATTGTCATTCCTAAATGAGCTTTTATCTCTCTCCCCTCACCACAAATCAGATTCTTCTGAGGTCACAGTACATAAAGCTTTCCTCGATGTATTTACATTAAAAAGCTCCAGCTGTTCTTATTCTCAGAAGGGATACTCCCTGATATACAGCTTACTACCACCTTCGTAAGTGTAGTTCCTAAATGAGCTCGTTTCTCGGTTCCCTCACCACAATCCAGATTCTTTTGGGGAGTTACCAGTACAGCAACCATACCAGGAAGTACTAAATTTATTAAGCTACGGCTTTTCTTAATCTCAGTGGAGATATTTACTGATAAACAGCTACCTAACCTGTATGTACTTGTCATTCCTAAATGAGCTTTTATCTCTCTTCCCTCACCACATATCAGATTCTTCTGAGGAATTTCCAGTACATTAACCTTTCCTCGATGTAATTAAATTAAAAAGCTCCAGCTGTTCTCATTCTCAGAAGGGATAATCCCTGATATACAGCTGTCTACGACCTTCGTCAGTGTAGTTCCTAAAAGAGCATTTTTCTCTGTTCCCTCACCACAATCCTCATTCTTTTGAGCAGTTTCCAGTACATTAACCATACCAGGAAGCACTTAATTTACTAAGCTACTGCTTTTCTTAATGTCAGTGGAGATATTTACTCATAAACAGCTACCTACCCAGTATGTACATGTTGTTCCTAATGATCTTTTATCTCTCTTCCTTCACTACAAATCAGATTCTTCTGAGGAGTACCCAGCACATTAACCTTTCCTCGATGAAAATACCTTATCAAGCTCCAGGTGTTCATGTTCTTAGAAGGGATACTTCCTGATATACAGATACCTACCACATTATTAAGTATAGGTCGTAAATGAGCTTTTTCTCTCTTCCCTCGCTACAAAGCAGATTCTTTTGAGGAGTTTCCAGTATATTAACCATACCAGGAAGTACTTAAATTACTAAGCTACTGCTTTTCATAATCTCAGTGGAGATATTTACTGATAAACAGCTACCAACCCAGTATGTTCATTTCGTTCCTAAATGAGCTTTTATCTCTCTCCCCTCACCACAAATAGGATTCTTCTGTGGAGTTCCCAGTACATTAGCCTTTCCTCGATATAATTACTTTAACAAGCTCCAGCTGTTCTTATTCTCAGAAGTGGTAGTCCCTGATATACAGCTGCCTACCACCTTCGTAAGATTAGGTCCTAAATAAGCTTTTTTCTCGGTTCCCTCACCACAATCCAGATTCTTTTGAGGAGTTTCCAGTACATTAACCATACCAGGAAGTACTTAATTTACTAAGGTACTGCTTTTCTTAATCTAAGTGGAGATATTTATTGATAAACAGCTACTTACTCAGTATGTTCATGTCGTACCTAAATGAGTTTTATCTCTCTTCACTCACCACAAATTAGATTCTTCTGAGGAGTTCCCAGTACATTAACCTTTCCTCGATTTAATTAACTTAACAAGCTCCAGCGGTTCTTATTCTCTGAAGGGATACTCCCTGAAATACAGCTGCCTGCCATCTTTGTAAGTGTAGTTCATTAAGAAACTTTTTCTCTGTTCCCTCACCAAAAAGCAGATTCTTTTGAGGAGTTTCCAGTACATTAAACATCCCAGGATGTACTTAATTTACTAAGCTACTGCTTTTCTTAATCTCAGTGGAGATATTTACTGATAAACAGCTACATACCTAGTATTTTCATGTCCTACCTAAATGAGCTTTTTTCTCTCTCCCTCACCACATATCAGATTCTTCTGAGGAATTTCCAGTACATAAACCTTTCCTCGATCTAATTACCTTAACAAGCTTCGGCTGTCTTATTCTCAGAAGGGATACTCCCTGATATTGTGCTGTCTACCACCTTCGTACGTGTACTTCCTAAATGAGCTTTTTTTTTGTTCCCTCAGTAAAATGCACATTCTTTTGAGGAGGTTCCAGTACAATAACCATACCAGGAAGTACTTAAATTACTAAGCAACTGCTTTTCTTAATCTCAGTGGAGGTATATACTGATAACAGCTACCTACCCAGTATGATCATGTCTTTCCTAAATGAGCTTTAATATCTCTTCTCTCACCACAAATCACATACTTCTGAGGAGTTCCTAGTACATAAACCTATCCTCGATGTAATTATCTTATCAAGCTCCAGCTGTTCTTACATCCAGAAGGGATACTCCCTGATATACAGCTGTCTACCACCTTCGTCACCACAATCCAGATTCCTTTGACGAGTTTCCAGTACATTATCCATACCAGGAAGTACTTAATTTACTAAGCTACTGCTTTCTTAGTCTCAGTGGAGATATTTACACATAAACAGCTACCTACCCAGTATGTTCTTATCGTTCCTTACTCCCTGATATACAACTGCCTACCACCTTCGTATGTGTAGTTCCTAAATGAGCTTTTTTCTCTGTTCCTTCAATACAAAGCAGATTCTTTTGAGGAGTTTCCAGTTCACTAACCATACCAGGAAGTACTTAATTTTCTAAGCTACTGCTATTCTTATTCTCAGGGGAGATATTTATTAATAAACAGCAACCTATCCAGTATGTTCTTGTCATTCCTAAATGATCTTCTATCTCTCTCCCATGAACACAAAACAGATTCTTCTGAGGAGTTTCCAGTACAAAATCCTTTCCTTGATCTAATTACCTTAACAGGATGCAGCTGTTCTTATTCACAGAAGGGATACTCCCTGATATACAGCTGACTACCACCTTCGTAAGTGTCGGTCCTAAATGGGCTTTTTTCTCTTTTACCTCACTACAAATCAGACTCTTTTGAGGAGTTTCCAGTACATTAACCATACCAGGATGTACTTAATTTTAAGCTACTGCTATTCTTATTCTCAGGGTAGGTATTTACTGATAAACAGCTACCTACCCAGCATGTTCTTGTCATTCTTAAATGAGCTTTTATCTCTCTCCCCTCACCACAAATCAGATTTCTGTGGAGTTTCCAGGACATAGACGTTTCCTCGATCAAATTAACTTAAAAAGCTCCAGGTGTTCTTATTCTAAGAAGGGATTATCCCTGATACACAGCTGCCTATCACCTTTGTATGTGTAGATCATTAAGGAGATTTTTCTCTGTTCCCTCACCACAAAGCAGATTCTTTTTAGGAGATTCCAGTACATTAACCATACAAGGAAGTAATTAATTTACTAAGCTCCTGCTTTCCTTAATCTCAGTGGAGATATTTACTGATAAACAGCTACCTACATAGTATGTTCATGTCGTTCCTCAATGAGCTTTTATCTCTCTTCCTTCACCACAAATCAGATTCTTCTGAGGAGTTCCCAGTACATTATCCTTTCCCGTGTGTAATTACCTTAACAAGCTCCAGTTGTTTTTATTCTCAGAAGGTTTACTCCCTGATATACTGCGGCCTACCCCCTTCGTAAGTGCAGGTCCTAAATGAGCTTTTTTCTCTGTTCACTCACCACAATTCAGATTCTTTTGAGGAGTTTCCAGTACATTAACCATACCAGGAAGTACTTAATTTACTAAGCTACTGCTATTCTTATTCTCAGGGGAGATATTTATTAATAAACAGCAACCTATCCAGTATGTTCTTGTCATTCCTAAATGAGCATTTATCTCTCTCCCCTCAACACAAATCAGATTCTTCTACGGACTTTCCAGTAAATAAATCTTTTATCGATATAATTACTTTAACAAACTCCAGCTGTTCTTATTCTCAGAAGGGATACTTCCTATATACAGATGCCTACCACCTTGGTTAGTGTAGTTCCAAAATGAGCTTTTTTCTCTGTTCCCTCACCACAATCCAGATTCTTTTGAGGACTTTCTAGTACATTAACCACAGCAGGAAGTACTTAATTTACTATGCTACTGCTTTTCTTTATCTCAGTGGAGAAATTTACTGATAAACAGCTGCGGCGGGCGGCAACCCCGTCCAGCGAGGAAAGGCGACCACCACACGAGGATCCTTCCCAATCACATTTTATTGAGGAGCTGCTTGGTTGAGGGAGAGCTGAAGCGAGGGGCGCCAAAAGGCCAAAAACGCCTGCTTATAAACCGTTGGATGAGCATGGGTCGTTCCCTGATTGGTCTGTGACCGCTTGCTACCTGCAGCCGCCACGGGATTGGCTGGGACTAGAACTCACTTGCGCATGTGCAGGGTTCAGGCCGGTAAGTCCGTTAGGCTTTGCCGTTATTTACCAGTAAGGCTGCAAGGAAGTAGGCGCCATCTTGTAATGGCGTTGTTGTCGGCTTCCTGCAGTTCCCCCTTTTTGTTTTTGTGCAGGTAAGAGTAGAGGTCTGATCTCTGTGTGCTATTTTGGAACATTGTACTGGCTTTCGCATGAGTGTTATCCATTCATCGGACGCCAGACCCGTCCGATACCTTTTTTCCAGAGGTGGGGTCTAGGGTATCTACCCACGTGCAATCAGACTTGCTCTTCTTGGGGCCTGTTACCTCAGGACTCCCAAGTGCGGTGCTATTGCCCGGCATCCTGCTCTGCTCAAATGCACGCCTATCCCTAGTGCAAGTGAAGCTACCAGCTTCCTGGGGTGCAAAGGCCGTGCAATTGAGGGCTTAGTCCCTTTTCAGGGCTGAAAGCCAAATCTGGGGGGAAGCTCCATACTCCAAGGCGGCTAATGCCTGTGAAATTACAACCTTGTCCCTTCGTGTTTGGGTTCGCAGGTGACAGACTAACCAGAGGCAGACCATACTGCCCCCTAGGAATAGTCACAGCCCATAGTGTCATTTCTTCTGCTGCCATCGGGGCTGCAGTCAGCACTGTTGCAAGTAGCAGGGGGATCAGTTGTACCACAGGGCAAGTGGATGGCGTCTTCATCTTGCGGGTCTTTATTTTCGCAATGGGTTTCTTCTGTCGTTTCCACAGGCCTGGTCAATCTCGTTGGCACCCAGTGAGGCACTTCTTGGCCCTGAGGAAAAACACAAACAGCTCCCCTGGATCTCGTTATCACCAGATCCGGTCCATACCATTTGTTATTCAAAACCTCTTTCCACATGACCATATCCTTTCTGACGGTGACCTTAGTGGCTGCATGCCTATCGGCAGCCGACTCACCGACATCATTTAAATTTAAAAAATTTAGTGTAAAGAGTACAAGTGAAAGCCTTTCCCTGGGGGTCGCTGTCTCAGCTATTCCCCCTTTTTGTTTTTCCAGTAATTCCTTTAGGCTCTTGTTAGCCCTTTCGACAATTCCTTGGCCTTGAGGGTTGTAAGGCAATCCCGTTGCATGGGTTACATGCATTTGAGCGCAAAAGGCGCGAAATCCATGGGAGGTGTACGCTGGGCCATTGTCTGTTTTTATTTTTAATGGTTTACCCCACGCTGCCCAAGCCTCCAGGCAGTGGGTTTTTACATGTGCAACCTTCTCGCCAGCCTGGAGATTCTTTCTGAATTGTATTTGTGCCTTGTCCTGAACAATGGACCTAAAGTCAAGGAACTGCCCGTGACTGAGACATGTGCGCGCAATCTCAAACCAATCCGTGGGCGTCATGGCATTAACCGTGAGTCGCCGCAATAAAGCAGTGGTATAACTGGCTGTAACTCCATATGTGCGCACTGACTCCATTAGATCCCTTAGTTGTTTATAAGAGACTGGCTCATAGGTCCTTTCATCTGTTATCGGGTTCTCAAAGACTGGAAAAGCTGCGGCCAACCTAGACCACATACTTCTCTTTATGAAGTTGCTCCGCCCGGACACCGCATAAGGCGGGGGGGGGGGGGGGGGCAGAGGGTGTTTTTTGCCTGGGGGCCTTGGCCCCAAGGGGGTAACCAGGTCCGTATCTGTCCTCTTTGTACCTAGCAGCGGCTTCCTCCAAGCCCTCTTCATCTTCTGGGCTCAGCTCGCTGCCCGAGGTATGGCCACTCTCGGCCTAGCTCTCTGATTCACTGCCCTCTATACTAAGAGCTGAGAAGGAGTTATCAATCTTAAATTCCTCCAAAGAAGGATACAACGGGGCAACTGGTTCTTGTCCTTGTCCCTTTTGAGTTCGTCCCCCCCGCCTGCGCGGTCGAGGATTTTCCGGAGGGCTGCAGTCCCTCTACCAGACCCTTATGGGGTCTCCCTTTTCTTTCTTATTTTTATTTTCCTTAGGCCTAACCACTTCCCCCTTTACTGATGAGGATTCTGAAAGACTATCCTGGTGCTTACTAAGGGCCCTTTGACCATCCTTTATATCTGTGGAGCGTCCCAGGCATGAGCGTACCATGCGCCATAAGGGCATCACAGCGCAAACAGAGCAAGCACACACCAGCCACCAGCACTCACAGCGGAAGGATAATAAGAAGCACCAGACAGGAACGGCAGTCCACATACCTGAGGGAAGTTACCTCCTCATGTGTTGGGTTCTGGATCCTCTTCGGCCCCTCGCGTGGTTCCCGGGTTTCGGCACCAGTTGCGGCGGGCGGCAACCCCGTCCAGCGAGGAAAGGCGACCACCACACGAGGATCCTTCCCAATCACATTTTATTGAGGAGCTGCTTGGTTGAGGGAGAGCTGAAGCGAGGGGCGCCAAAAGGCCAAAAACGCCTGCTTATATACCGTTGGGTGAGCATGGGTCGTTCCCTGATTGGTCTGTGACCGGTTGCTACTAGCAGCCGCCACGGGATTGGCTGGGACTAGAACTCACTTGCGCATGTGCAGGGTTCAGGCCGGTAAGTCCGTTAGGCTTTGCCGTTATTTACCAGTAAGGCTGCAAGGAAGTAGGCACCATCTTGTAATGGCGTTGTTGCCGGCTTCCTGCAAACAGCTACCTACCCTCAATGTTCATGTCGTTCTAAATGAGTTTTTATGTCTCTCCCCTCACCAAAAATCAGATTCTTCTGAGGAGTTCCCAGTACATTAACCTTTCCTCGATGTAATTACCTTAACAAGCTCCAGCTGTTCTTATTCTAAGAAGGGATACTCTCTGATATACAGCTGCTTTCCACTTTCGTAAGTGCAGGTCCTAAATGAGCTTTTTTCTCTGTTCCCTCACCACAATCCAGATTCTTTGGGGGAGTTACCAGTAGAGTAACCATACCAGGAAGTACATAATTTATTAAGCTACTGCTTTTCTTAAGCTCAGTGGATATGTTTACTGATAAACACCTACCTATCCAGTATGTTCATGTCGTTCCTAAATGAGATTTTATCTCTCTCCCCTCGCCACAAATGAGATTCTTCTGATGAGTTGCCAGTACATTCAACTTTCCGTGATGTAATTACCTTAACGAGCTCCAGCTGTTCTTATTCTCAGAAGGGATGCTCCCTGATATACAGCTGCCTACCACCTTCGTAAGTCTATGTCCTAAATGTGCTTTATTCTGTGTTCCCTCACCACAATCCAGATTCATTTTGTGAGTTACCATTACAGTAACCATACCAGGAAGTACTTAACTTATTAAGCTACTGCTTTTCTTAATCTCAGTGGATATATTTACTGATATACATCTACCTACCCAGTAGGATCATGTCGTTCCTAAATGAGCTTTTATCGCTCTCCCCTCACCACAAATCAGATTCTTCTGAGGAATTCCCAGTACATTAACCTTTCCTTGATGTAATTACATTAACAAGCTCCAGCTGTTCGTATTCTCAGAAGGGATACTCCCTGATATACAGCTGTCTACCACCTTCGTAAGTGCAGGTACTAAATGAGCTTTTTTCTCTGTTCCCTCACCACAATCCAGATTATTTTGGGGAGTGACAAGTACAGTAACCATACCAGGAAGTACGTAATTTATTAAGCTACTGCTTTTCTTAATCTCAGTGGATATATTCCCGGATAAACAGCTACCTACCCAGTATGTTCATGTCGTTGCTAAATGAGCGTTCATCTCTCTCCCCTCACCAAAAATCAGATTCTTCTGAGGAGTTCCAAGTATGTTAACCTTTCCTCGATGTAATTACCTTAACAAGCTCCAGCTGTTCTTATTCGCAGAAGGGATACTCCCTGATATACAGCTGCCTACCACCTTCGTAAGTGCAAGTCCTAAAAGAGCTTTTTTCTCTGTTTCCGCACCACAATGCAGATGCTTTTGGGGAGTTTCCAGTAAAGTAACCATACCAGGAAGTACTTAATTTATTAAGCTACTGCTTTTCTTAATCTCAGTGGAGATATTTACTGATAAACAGCTACCTACCAATTAAGTTAATGTCGTTCATAAATGACCTCTTATCTCTCTCCCCTCACCACAAATCAGATTCTTCAGAGGAGTTCCCAGTACATTAACCTTTCCTCTATGTAAATACCTTAACAAGCTCCAGCTGATCTTATTCTCAGAAGGGATACTCCATGATATACAGCTGCCTACCACCTTCGTAAGTGCAGGTCCTAAATGAGCTTTATTCTCTATTCCCTCACCACAATCCAGATTCTTTTTGGAGTTACCAGTACAGTAACCATAAAAGGAAGTACATAATTTATTTAGCTACTGCTTTTCTTTATCTCAGTGGAGATATTTACTGATAAACAGCTACCTATCCAGTATGTTCATGTAGTTCCTAAATGCGCCTTTATGTCTCTCCCTTCACCACAAATCAGATTCTTCTGAGGAGTTCCCAGTACATTAACCTTTCCTGGATGTAATTAACTTAACAACCTCCAGCTGTTCTTATTCGCAGAAGGGATACTCCCTGATATACAGCTGCCTACCACCTTCGTAAGTGCAGGTCCTAAATGAGCTTTCTTCTCTGCTCACTCACCACAATCCAGATTGTTTTGGGGAGTGACCAGTACAGTAACCATACCAGGAAGTACTCAATTTATTAAGCTACTGCTCTTCTTCATCTCAGTGGAGATATTTACTGATAAACAGCTACCTACCCGCAATATTCATGTCGTTCTAAATGAGCTTTTATCTCACTCCCCTCACCAAAAATCAGATTCTTCTAAGGAGTTCCCAGTACATTAACCTTTCCTTGATGTAATTACCTTAACAAGCTCCAGCTGTTCTTATTCTAAGAGGGATACTCTCTGATATACAGCTGCCTTCCACTTTCGTAAGTGCAGGTCTTAAATGAGCTTTTTCTCTGCTCTCTCACCACAATCCAGATTCTTTTGGGGAGTTACCAGTACACTAACCATACCAGGAAGTACTTAATTTATTAAGGTACTGCCTTTCTTAATCTCAGTGGAGATATTTACTGATAAACAGCTACCTACCCAGTATGTTCATTTCGTTCCTAAATAAGGTTTTATCTCTCTCCCCTCGCCACATATCACATTCTTCTGAGGAGTTCCCAGAACATTAACCTTTCCTCGATATAATTACCTTAACAAGCTCCAGCTGTTCTTATTCTCAGAAGGGATACTCCCTGATATACAGCTGCCTACCAACTTCGTAATTGCAGGTCCTAAAAGAGCTTTTTTTCTCTGTTCCCTCACCAAATCCAGATTCTTTTGGGGAGATACCGGTATAGTAACCACACCAGGAAGTACATAATTTATTAAGCTACTGCTTTTCTTAAGCTCAGTGGATATGTTTACTGATAAACAGCTACCTACACAATATGTTCATGTCGTTCCTAAATGAGATTTTATCTCTCTCCCCTCGCCACAAATGAGATTCTTCTTATGAGATGCCAGTACATTCAACTTTCCGTGATTTAATTACCTTAACGAGCTCCAGCTGTTCTTATTCTCAGAAGGGATACTCCCTGATATACTGCTGCCTACCACCTTCGTAAGTGCAGGTCCTAAATGTGCTTTATTCTGTGTTCCCTCACCACAATCCAGATTCTTTTGGGGAGTTACCATTACATTAACCATACCAGGAAGTTCTTAACTTATTAAGCTACTGCTTTTCTTAATCTCAGTGGAGATATTTACTTACAAACATCCACCTACCCAGTAGGTTCATGTCGTTCCTAAATGAGCTTTTATCTCTCCCCTCACCACAAATCAGATTCTTCTGAGGAATTCCCAGTACATTAACCTTTCCTCGATGTAATTACCTTAACAAGCTCCAGCTGTTCGTATTCTCAGAAGGGATACTAACTGATATACAGCTGTCTACCACCTTCGTAAGTGCAGGTATTAAATGAGCTTATTTCTCTATTCCCTCACCACAATCCAGATTCTTTTGGGGAGTGACCAGTACAGTATCTACACCAGGAAGTACTTAATTTATTAAGCTACTGCTTTTCTTCATCTCAGTGGAGATATTTACTGATAAACAGCTACCTTCCCAGTATGTTCATGTCGTTCCTAAATGAGCTTTTATCTCTCTCCCCTCACCACAAATCAGATTCTTCTGAGGAGTTCCCAGTACATTAACCTTTCCTCGATGTAATTACCTTAACAAGCTCCAGCTGTTCTTATTCTCCGAAGGGATACTCCTGATATACAGCTGCCTACCACCTTCCTAAGTGCAGATCCTAAATGAGCTTTTTTCTCGGTTCGCTCACCACAATCCAGATTGTTTTGGGGAGTTACCAGTACAGAAACCATACCAGGAATACTTAATTTATTAAGCTACTGCTTTTCTTAATCTCCGTGGAGATATTTTTGATGAACAGCTACCTACCCAGTATGTTCATGTCGTTCGTAAATGAGCTTTTATCTCTCGCCCCTCACCACAAATCAGATTCTTCTGAGGAGTTCTCAGTACATTAACCTTTCCTCGCTGTAATTACCTTAACAAGCTACACCTGTTCTTATTCTCAGAAGGGATACTCGCTGATATACAGCTGCCTACCACCTTCGTCAGTACAGGTCTTAATGAGCTTTTTTCTCTGTTCCCTCACCACAATCCAGATTCTTTTGGGGAGTTACCAGTACAGTAACCATACCAGGAAGTACTTAATTTATTAAGCTACTGCTTCTCTTAATCTCCGTGGAGACATTTCCTGATGAACCGCTACCTACCCACTACGTTCATGTCGTTCCTAAATGAGCTTTTATCTCTCTCCCCTCACCACAAATCGGATCCTTTCCCGAGTTCCCAGTATATTAACCTTTCCTCGATGTAACTACCTTAACAAGGTCCAGCTGTTCTTATTCTCAGAAGTTATGCTCCCTGATTTACAGCTGCCTACCACCTTCATAAGTGCAGGTCCTAAATGAGCTTTTTTCTCTTTTCCCTCACCACAACCCAGATTCTTTTGGAGAGGTACCAGTACAGTAACCATACCAGAAATTACTTAATTCATTAAGCTACTGCTTTTCTTCATCTCAGTTGAGATATTTACTGATAAACAGCTACCTACCCAGTATGTTCATGTCGTTCCTTAATGAACTTTATTCTCTGTTCCCTCACCAAAATCCAGATTGTTTTGGGGAGTTACCAGTACAGTAACCATACCAGGAGGTACTTAATTTATTAAGCTACTGCTTTTCTTAATCTCCGTGGAGATATTTTTGATAAACAGCTACCTACCCAGTATGTTCATGTAGTTCGTAAATGAGCTTTTATCTCTCTCCCATCACCACAAATCAGATTCTTCTGAGGAGTTCCCAGTACATTATCCTTTCCCCTGTGTAATTACCTTAACAAGCTCCAGCTGTTTTTATTCTCAGAAGGTTTACTCCCTGATATACAGTTGCCTACCCCCTTCGTAAGTGCAGGTCCTAAGTGAGCTTTTTTCTCTGTTCCCTCCCCACAATCCAGATTCTTTTCGGGAGTTACCAGTACAGTAACCATACCAGGAATTACTTAATTTATTAAGCTAATGCTTTTCTTCATCTCAGTGGAGAGATTTATTGATAAACAGCTACATAACCGGGTATGTTCATGTCGTTCCTAAATGAGCTTTTATCTCTTTCCCCTCACCACAAATCAGATTCTTCTCAGGAGTTCCCAGTACATTAACCTTTCCTCGTTGTAATTACCTTAACAAGCTCCAGCTGTTCTTATTCTCAGAAGGGATACTCCGTGATATACAGTTGCCTACCACCTTCGTAAGTGCAGGTCCTAAATGAGCTATTTTCTCTGTTCCCTCCTCACAATCCAGATTCTTTTGGGGAGTTACCAGTACAGTAACCATACCAGGAAGTACTTAATTTATTAAGCTACTGCTTTTCTTCATCTCCGTGGAGATATTTATGATAAACAGCTAACTACCCAGTATGTTCATGTCGTTCCTAATTGAGCTTTTATCTATCTCCCCTCACCAAAAATCAGATTCTTCTGAGGAGTTCCCAGTACGTTAACCTTTCCTCGATGTAATTACCTTAACAAGCTCCAGCTGTTCTTATTCGCAGAAGGGATACTCCCTGATATACAGCTGCCTACCATCTTCGTATGTGCAGGTTCTAAATGAGCTTTTTTCTCTGTTCCCTCACAACAATCCAGATTATTTTGGGGAGTGACCAGTACAGTAACCATACCAGGAAGTACGTAATATATTAAGCTACTGTTTTTCTTAATCTCAGTGGCTATATTCACTGATAAACAACTACCTACCCAATATGTTCATGTCGTTGCCTAATGAGCTTTCATCTCTCTCCCCTCACCAAAAATCAGATTCTTCTGAGGAGTTCCCAGTACGTTAACCTTTCCTCGATGTAATTACCTTAACAAGCTCCAGCTGTTCTTATTCGCAGAATGGATACTCCCTGATATACAGCTGCCTACCACCTTCGTAAGTGCAGGTCCTAAATGAGCTTTTTTCTCTGTTTCCGCACCACAATGCAGATGCTTTTGGGGAGTTTCTAGTACAGTAACCATACCAGGAAGTACTTAATTTATTAAGCTACTGCTTTTCTTAATCTCAGTGGAGATATTTAGTGATAAACAGCTACTTACCAATTAAGTTAATGCCGTTCCTAAATGAGCTTCAATATCTCTCCCCTCACCACAAATCAGATTCTATTGATGAGTTCCCAGTACATTAACCTTACCTCGATGTAATTACCTTACCAAGCTCCAGCTGTCCTTTTTCTCAGAAGGGAAACTCCCCGATATACAGCTGCCTACCATCTTCGTATGTGCAGGTCTTAAATGAGCTTTTTTCTCTGTTCCCTCACAACAATCCAGATTCTTTTGGGGGAGTTACCAGTACAGTAACCATACCAGGAAGTACTTACTTTATTAAGCTACTGCTTTTCTTAATCTCTGTGGAGATGTTTACTGATAAACAGCTACCTACCCAGAATGATCATTTCGTTCTTAAATGAGCTTTTATCTTCCTCCCCTCGACACAAATCAGATTTTTCTGAGGAGTTCCAAGTATGTTAACCTTTCCTCGATGTAATTACCTTAACAAGCTACAGCTGTTATTTTTCTCAGAAGGGATACTCCCTGATATACAACTGCCTACCACGTTCGTAAGTGCAGGTCCTAAATGAGCGATTTTCTCTGTTCCCGCACCACAATCCAGATTCTTTGAGGAGATACCAGTACAGTAACCATACCAGGAAATACTTAATTTATTAAGCTACTGCTTTTCTTCATCTCAGTGGAGATATTTACTGATAAACAGCTACCTACCCACTATGTTCATGTCGTTCTTAAATGAGCTTTTATCTCTCTCCCTTCACCACAAATCAAATTCTTCATAGGAGTTCCCAATACATTAACCTTTCCTCGAAGTAATTACCTTAACAAGCTCCAGGTGTTCTTACTCTCAGAAGGGATACTCCCTGATATACAGCTGCCGACCACCTTCATAAGTGTAGGTCCTAAATGAGTTTTTTCTCTGTTCTCTCAATACAAAGCAGATTCTCTTGAGGAGTTTGCAGTACATTAACCATACCATGAAGTACGTAATATACTAAGCTACTGCTTTTCTTAATCTCAGTGCAGATATTTACTGATAAACAGCTACCTAACCAGTAGGTTCATGTCCTTTGTCAATGAGCTTTTAACTCTCTTCCCTCACCACTAATCAGATTCTTCTGAGGAGTTCCCAGTACATTAACCTTTCCTTGATGTAATTACCTTAACAATTCCCAGCTGTTCTTGTTCTCAGAAGGGATACTCCCTGATATACAGCTGCCGACCACCTTCATAAGTGTAGGTCCTAAATGAGCTTTTTTCTCTGTTCTCTCACTATAAAGCAGATTCTCTTGAGGAGTTTCCAGTACATTAACCATACCAGGAAGTACTTAATTTACTAAGCTACTGCTTTTCTTAATCTCAGTGGAGATATTTACTGATAAACAGCTACCTACCCAGTAGGTTCATGTCCTTTGTAAATGAGCTTTTAACTCTCTTCCCTCACCACTAATCAGATTCTTCTGAGGAGTTACCAGTACATTAAGCTTTCCTCGATGTAATTACCTTAACAAGTCCCAGCTGTTCTTATTCTCAGAAGGGATACTCCCTGATATACAGCTGCCGACCACCTTCATAAGTGTTGGACCTAAATGAACTTTTTTCTCTGTTCTCTCACTACAAATCAGATTCTCTTGAGGAGTTTCCAGTACATTAGCCATACCAGGAAGTACTTAATTTACTAAGCTACTGCTTTTCTTAATCTTAGTGGAGATATTTTCTGATAAACTGCTACCTACCCAATAGGTTCATGTCCTTTGTAAATGAGCTTTTAACTCTCTTCCTTCACCACTAATCAGATTCTTCTGAGGAGTTCCCAGTACATTAAGCTTTCCTCGATGTAATTACCTTAACAAGTCCCAGCTGTTCTTGTTCTCAGAAGGGATACTCCCTGATATACAGCTACCGACCACCTTTATAAGTGTAGGTCCTAAATGAGCTTTTTCTCTGTTCTCTCACTATAAAGCAGATTCTCTTGAGGAGTTTCCAGTACATTAACCATACCAGGAAGTACTTAATTTACTAAGCTACTGCTTTTCTTAATCTCAGTGAAGATATTTACTGATAAACAGCTACCTACCCAGTAGGTTCATGTCCTTTGTAAATGAGCTTTTAACTCTCTTCCCTCACCACTAATCAGATTCTTCTGAGGAGTTCCCAATACATTAACCTTTCCTCGATGTAATTACCTTAACAAGTCCCAGCTGTTCTTATTCTCAGAAGGGATACTCCCTGATATACAGCTGCCGACCACCTTCATAAGTGTAGGTCCTAAATGAGCCTTTTTCTCTGTTCTCTCACTACAAAGCAGATTCTCTTGAGGAGTTTCCAGTACATTAGCCATACCAGGAAGTTCTTAATTTACTAAGCTACTGCTTTTCTTAATCTCAGTGGAGATATTTACTGATAAACAGCTACCTACCCAGTAGGTTCATGTCCTTTGTAAATGAGTTTTAACTCTCTTCCCTCACCAATTATCAGATTCTTCTGAGGAGTTCCCAGTACATTAACCTTTCCTCGATGTAATTACCTTAACGAGTCCCAGCAGTTCTCATTCTCAGAAGGGATACTCCGTGATATACAGCTGCCAACCACCTTCCTAAGTGTAGGTCCTAAATGAGCTTTTTTCTCTGTTCTCTCACTACAAAGCAGATTCTCTTGAGGAGTTTCCAGTACATTAACCATACCAGGAAGTACTTAATTTATTAAGCTACTGCTTTTCTTAATCTCAGTGGAGACATTTACTGATAAACAGCTACCTACCCAGTAGGTTCATGTCCTTTAGAAATGAGCTTTTAACTCTCTTCCCTCACCACTAATGAGATTCTTCTGAGGAGTTCCCAGTACGTTAAACTTTCCTCGATGTAATTACCTTAACAAGTCCCAGCTGTTCTTGTTCTTAGAAGGGATACTCCCTGATATACAGCTGCCCACCACCTTCATAAGTGTAGGTCTTAATGAGCTTTTTTCTCTGTTCTCTCACTACAATGCAGATTCTCTTGAGGAGTTTCCAGTACATTAGCCATACCAGGACGTACTTAATTTACTAAGCTACTGCTTTTTTTAATCTCAGTGGAGATATTTACTGATAAACAGCTACCTACCCAGTAGGTTCATGTCCTTTGTAAATGAGCTTTTAACTCTCTTCCCTCACCACTAATCAGATTCTTCTGAGGAGTTCCCAATACATTAACCTTTCCTCGATGTAATTACCTTAACAAGTTCCAGCTGTTTTTATTCTCAGAAGGCATACTCCCTGATATACAGCTGCCGACCACCTTCATAAGTGTAGGTCCTAAATGAGCCTTTTTCTCTGTTCTCTCACTACAAAGCAGATTCTCTTGAGGAGTTTCCAGTACATTAGCCATACCAGGAAGTTCTTAATTTACTAAGCTACTGCTTTTCTTAATCTCAGTGGAGATATTTACTGATAAACAGCTACCTACCCAGTAGGTTCATGTCCTTTGTAAATGAGATTTAACTCTCTTCCCTCACCAATAATCAGATTCTTCTGAGGAGTTCCCAGTACATTAACCTTTCCTCGATGTAATTACCTTAACGAGTCCCAGCAGTTCTTATTCTCAGAAGGGATACTCCGTGATATACAGCTGCCGACCACCTTCCTAAGTGTAGGTCCTAAATGAGCTTTTTTCTCTGTTCTCTCACTACAAAGCAGATTCTCTTGAGGAGTTTCCAGTACATTAACCATACCAGGAAGTACTTAATTTATTAAGCTACTGCTTTTCTTAATCTCAGTGGAGTCATTTACTGATAAACAGCTACCTACCCAGTAGGTTCATGTCCTTTAGAAATGAGCTTTTAACTCTCTTCCCTCACCACTAATCAGATTCTTCTGAGGAGTTCCCAGTACGTTAACCTTTCCTCGATGTAATTACCTTAACATGTCCCAGCTGTTCTTGTTCTTAGAAGTTATACTCCCTGATATACAGCTGCCCACCACCTTCATAAGTGTAGGTCTTAATGAGCTTTATTCTCTGTTCTCTCACTACAATGCAGATTCTCTTGAGGAGTTTCCAGTACATTAGCCATACCAGGAAGTACTTAAATTACTAAGCTACTGCTTTTCTTAATGTCTGTAGAGATATTTACTGATAAACAGCTACCTACCCAGTAGGTTCATGTCCTTTGTAAATGAGCTTTTAACTCTCTTCCCTCACCACTAATCAGATTCTTCTGAGGAGTTCCCAGTACATTAAGCTTTCCTTGATGTAATTACCTTAACAAGTCCCAGCTGTTCTTGTTCTCAGAAGAGATACTCAATGATATGCAGCTGCCGACCACCTTCATAAGTGTAGGTCCTAAATGAGCTTTTTTCTCTGTTCTCTCACTAAAAAGCAGATTCTCTTGAGGAGTTTCCAGTACATTAACCATACCAGGAAGTACTTAATTTACTAAGCTACTGCTTTTCTTAATCTCAGTGGAGATATTTACTGATAAACAGCTACCTACCCAGTAGGTTCATGTCCTTTGTAAATGAGCTTTTAACTCTCTTCCCTCACCAATAATCAGATTCTTCTGAGGAGTTCCCAGTACATTAACCTTTCCTCGATGTAATTACCTTAACAAGTCCCAGTAGTTCTTATTCTCAGAAGGGATACTCCCTGATATACAGCTGCCGACCACCTTTATAAGTGTAGGTCCTAAGTGAGGTTTTTCTCTGTTCTCTCACTACAAAGCAGATTCTCTTGAGGAGTTTCCAGTACATTAACCATACCAGGAAGTACTTAATTTAGTAAGCTACTGCTTTTCTTAATCTCAGTGGAGATATTTACTGATAAACAGCTACCTACCCAGTAGGTTCATGTCCTTTGTAAATGAGCTTTTAACTCTCTTCCCTCACCACTAATCAGGTTCTTCTGAGGGGTTCCCAATACATTAACCTTTCCTCGATTTAATAACCTTAACAAGCTTCAGCTGTTTTTATTCTCAGAAGGCATACTCCCTGATATACAGCTGCCGACCACCTTCATAAGTGTAGGTCCTAAATGAGCCTTTTTCTCTGTTCTCTCACTACAAAGCAGATTCTCTTGAGGAGTTTCCAGTACATTAGCCATACCAGGAAGTTCTTAATTTACTAAGCTACTGCTTTTCTTAATCTCAGTGGAGATATTTACTGATAAACAGCTACCTACCCAGTAGGTTCATGTCCTTTGTAAATGAGATTTAACTCTCTTCCCTCACCAATAATCAGATTCTTCTGAGGACTTCCCAGTACATTAACCTTTCCTCGATGTAATTACCTTAACGAGTCCCAGCAGTTCTTATTCTCAGAAGGGATACTCCGTGATATACAGCTGCCGACCACCTTCCTAAGTGTAGGTCCTAAATGAGCTTTTTTCTCTGTTCTCTCACTACAAAGCAGATTCTCTTGAGGAGTTTCCAGTACATTAACCATACCAGGAAGTACTTAATTTATTAAGCTACTTCTTTTCTTAATCTCAGTGGAGTCATTTACTGATAAACAGCTACCTACCCAGTAGGTTCATGTCCTTTAGAAATGAGCTTTTAACTCTCTTCCCTCACCACTAATCAGATTCTTCTGAGGAGTTCCCAGTACGTTAACCTTTCCTCGATGTAATTACCTTAACAAGTCCCAGCTGTTCTTGTTCTTAGAAGTTATACTCCCTGATATACAGCTGCCCACCACCTTCATAAGTGTAGGTCTTAATGAGCTTTTTTCTCTGTTCTCTCACTACAATGCAGATTCTCTTGAGGAGTTTCCAGTACATTAGCCATACCAGGAAGTACTTAATTTACTAAGCAACTGCTTTTCTTAATGTCTATGGAGATATTTACTGATAAACAGCTACCTACCCAGTAGGTTCATGTCCTTTGTAAATGAGCTTTTAACTCTCTTCCCTCACCACTAATCAGATTCTTCTAAGGAGTTCCCAGTACATTAAGCTTTCCTTGATGTAATTACCTTAACAAGTCCCAGCTGTTCTTGTTCTCAGAAGAGATACTCAATGATATGCAGCTGCCGACCACCTTCATAAGTGTAGGTCCTAAATGAGCTTTTTTCTCTGTTCTCTCACTAAAAAGCAGATTCTCTTGAGGAGTTTCCACTACATTAACCATACCAGGAAGTACTTAATTTACTAAGCTACTGCTTTTCTTAATCTCAGTGGAGATATTTACTGATAAACAGCTACCTACCCAGTAGGTTCATGTCCTTTGTAAATGAGCTTTTAACTCTCTTCCCTCACCAATAATCAGATTCTTCTGAGGAGTTCCCAGTACATTAACCTTTCCTCGATGTAATTACCTTAACAAGTCCCAGCAGTTCTTATTCTCAGAAGGGATACTCCCTGATATACAGCTGCCGACCACCTTCCTAAGTGTAGGTCCTAAATGGGCTTTTTTCTCTGTTCTCTCACTACAAAGCAGATTCTCTTGAGGAGTTTCCAGTACATTAACCATACTAGGAAGTATTAATTTACTAAGCTACTGCTTGTCTTAAACTCAGTGGAGACATTTACTGATAAACAGCTACCTACCCAGTAGGTTCATGTCCTTTGTAAATGAGCTTTTAACTCTCTTCCCTCACCACTAATGAGATTCTTCTGAGGAGTTCCCAGTACATTAACCTTTCCTCGATGTAATTACCTTAACAAGTCCCAGCTGTTCTTGTTCTTAGAAGGGATACTCCCTGATATACAGCTGCCGACCACCTTCATAAGTGTAGGTCTTAATGAGCTTTTTTCTCTGTTCTCTCACTACAAAGCAGATTCTCTTGAGGAGTTTCCAGTACATTAGCCATACCAGGAAGTAATTAATTTACTAAGCTACTGCTTTTCTTAATCTCAGTGCAGATATTTACTGATAAACAGCTACCTACCCAGTAGGTTCATGTCCTTTGTAAATGAGCTTTTAACTCTCTTCCCTCACCAATAATCAGATTCTTCTGAGGAGTTCCCAGTACATTAACCTTTCCTCGATGTAATTACCTTAACGAGTACCATCAGTTCTTATTCTCAGAAGGGACACTCCGTGATATACAGCTGCCGACCACCTTCCTAAGTGTAGGTCCTAAATGAACTTTTTTCTCTGTTCTCTCACTACAAAGCAGATTCTCTTGAGGAGTTTCCAGTACAGTAACCATACCAGGAAGTACTTAATTTATTAAGCTACTGCTTTGCTTAATCTCAGTGGAGATATTTACTGATAAACAGCTACCTACGCAGCATGTTCATGTCGTTCCTGAATGAGCTTTTATCTCTCTCCCCTCATCACAAATCAGTTTCTTCTGAGGAGTTCCCAGTACATTATCCTTTCCCCTGTGTAATTACCTTAACAAGCTCCAGCTGTTTTTATTCTCAGAAGGTTTACTCCCTGATATACAGCTGCCTACCCCCTTCGTAAGTGCAGGTCCTAAATGAGCTTTTTTCTCTGTTCCATCACCACAATCAAGATTCTTTTGGGGAGTTACCAGTACAGTAACCATACCAGGAAGTACTTAATTTATTAAGCTCCTGCTTTTCTTAATCTCACTGGAGATATTTACTAATAAACAGCTACCTATGCAGCCTTTATATGTCGTTCTTAAATGAGCTTTTATCTCTCTCCCCTCACCACAAATCAGATTCTTCTGAGGAGTACCCTGTACATTATACTTTCCTGTGTGTAATTACCTTAACAAGCTCCAGCTGTTTGATTCTCAGAAGGGATACTCCCTGATATACAGCTGCATACCCCCTTAGTAAGTGCAGGTCCTAAATGAGCTTTTTTCTCTGTTCCCTCACCACAGTCCTGATTCTTTTGGGGAGTTACCAGTACAGTAACCATACCAGGAATTACTTAATTTATTAAGCTACTGCTTTTCTTAATCTCAGTGGAGATATTTACTGATAAACAGCTACCTACGCAGCATGTTCATGTCGTTCCTAAATGAGTTTTTATCTCTCCCCTCACCACAAATCAGATTCTTCTGAGGAGTTCACAGTACATTATCCTTTCCCCTGTGTAATTACCTTAACAAGCTCCAGCTGTTTTTATTCTCAGAAGGTTTACTCCCTGATATACAGCTGCCTACCCCCTTCGTAAGTGCAGGTCCTAAATGAGCTTTTTTCTCTGTTCCCTCACCACAATCAAGATTCTTTTGGGGAGTTACCAGTACAGTAACCATACCAGGAAGTACTTAATTTATTAAGCTCCTGCTTTTCTTAATCTCACTGGAGATATTTACTGATAAACAGCTACCTATGCAGCATTTATATGTCGTTCTTAAATGAGCTTTTATCTCTCTCCCCTCACCACAAATCAGATTCTTCTGAGGAGTACCCTGTACCTTATACTTTCCTGTGTGTAATTACCTTAACAAGCTCCAGCTGTTTTATTCTCAGAATGTTTACTCCCTGATATACAGCTCCATACCCCCTTCGTAAGTGCAGGTCCTTAATGAGCTTTTTTCTCTGTTCCCTCACCACAATCCAGATTCTTTTGGGGAGTTACCAGTACAGTAACCATACCAGGAAGTACTTAATTTATTAAGCTACTGCTTTTCTTAATCTCAGTGGAGATATTTACTGATAAACAGCTACCTAAGCAGCATGTTCATGTCATTCCTAAATGAACTTTTTTCTCTCTCCCCTCACCACAAATCAGATTCTTCTGAGGAGTTCCCAGTACATTATCCTTTCCCCTGTGTAATTACCTTAACAAGCTCCAGCTGTTTTTATTCTCAGAATTTATACTCCCTGATATACAGCTGCCTACCCCCTTCTTAAGTGCAGGTACTAAATGAGCTTTTTTCTCTGTTCCGTCACCACAATCCAGATGCTTTTGGGGAGTTACCAGTACATTAACCGTTCCAGGAAGTACTTAATTTATTAAGCTACTGCTTTTCTTAATCTCAGTTTAGATATTTACTGAAAAGCAGCTACCTACGCAGCATGTTCATGTCGTTCCTAAATGAGGTTTTATCTCTCTCCCCTCACCACAAATCAGATTCTTCTGAGGAGTTCCCAGTACATTATCCTTTCCCCTGTGTAATTACCTTAACAAGCTCCAGCTGTTTTTATTCTCAGAAGGGATACTAAATGTTATACAGCTGCCAACCCCCTTCGTAAGTGCAGGTCTTAAATGAGCGTTTTTCTCTGTTCCCTCAACACAATCCAGATTCTTTTGGGGAGTTACCAGTCCAGTAACCATACCAGGAAGTACTTAATTTATTAAGCTACTGCTTTTCTTAATCTCCGTCGAGATATTTACTGATAAACAGCTACCTATGCAGCATGTTCATGTCGTTCCTTAATGAGCTATTTTCTCTCTCCCCTCACCACAAATCAGATTCTTCTGAGGAGTTCCTAGTATATTATCCTTTCCCCTGTGTAATTACCTTAACATGTTCCAGCTGTTTTTATTCTCAGAAGGTTTACTCCCTGATATACAGCTGCCTACGCCCTTCGTAAGTGCAGGTCCTAAATGAGCTTTTTTCTCTATTCCCTCACCACAATCCAGATTCTTTTGGGGAGTTACCAGTACAGTAACCAGACCAGGAAGTACTTAATTTATTAAGCTACTGCTTTTCTTAATCTCAGTGGAGATATTTACTGATAAACAGCTACCTACGCAGCATGTTCATGACGTTCCTAAATGAGCTTTTTTCTCTCTCCCCTCACCAAAAATCAGATTCTTCTGAGGAGTTCCCAGTACATTATCCTTTCCCCTCTGTAATTACCTTAACAAGCTCCAGCTGTTTTTATTCTCAGAAGGTTTACTCCCTGATATACAGCTGCCTACCCCATTCCTAAGTGCAGGTCCTAAATGAGCTTTTTTCTCTGTTCCCTCACCACAATACAGATTATTTTGGGAAGTTACCAGTACAGTAACCATACCAGGAAGTACTTAATTTATTAAGCTACTGCTTTTCTTAATCTTAGTGGAGATATTTACTGATAAACAGCTAGCTAAGCCGCATGTTCATGTCATTCTTAAAAGAGCTTTGTTCTCTCTCCCCTCAAAACACATTATATTCTTCTGAGGAGTTCCCAGTACATTATCCTTTCCCCTGTGTAATTACCTTAACAAGCTCCAGCTGTTTTTATTCTCCGAAGGTTTACTCCCTGATATACAGCTGCCTACCCCCTTCGTAAGTGCAGGTCCTAAATGAGCTTTTTTCTCTGTTCCCTCACCACAATCCAGATTCTTTTGGGGAGTTACCAGTACAGTAACCATACCAGGAAGTACTTAATTTATTAAGCTACTGCTTTTCTTAATCTCAGTGGAGATATTTACTGATAAACAGCTACCTACGCAGCATGTTCATGTCGTTCCTAAATGAGCTTTTTTCTCTCTCCCCTCACGACAAATCAGATTCTTCTGAGGAGTTCCTAGTACATTATCCTTTCCCCTGTGTAATTACCTTAACAAGCTCCAGCTGTTTTTATTCTCAGAAGGTTTACTCCCTGATATACAGCTGCCTACCCCCTTCGTAAGTGCAGGTCCTAAATGCGCTTTTTTCTCTGTTCCCTCACCACAATCCAGTTTCTTTTGGGGAGTTACCAGTACTGTAACCATACCAGGAAGTATTTAATTTATTAAGCTACTGCTTTTCTTAATCTCAGTGGAGATATTTACTGATAAACAGCTACCTACGCAGCATGTTCATGTCGTTCCTAAATGAGCTTTTATCTCTCTCCGCTCACCACAAATCAGATTGTTCTGAGGAATTCCCAGTACATTATCCTTTCCCCTGTGTAATTACCTTAACAAGCTCCAGCTGTTTTTATTCTTAGAAGGTTTACTCCCTGATATACAGCTGCCTCCCCTCTTCCTAAGTGCAGGTCCTAAATGAGCTTTTTTCTCTGTTCCCTCACCACAATCCAGATTCTTTTGGGGAGTTACCAGTACTGTAACCATACCAGGAAGTATTTAATTTATTAAGCTACTGCTTTTCTTAATCTCAGTGGAGATATTTACTGATAAACAGCTACCTACGCAGCATGTTCATGTCGTTCCTAAATGAGCATTTATCTCTCTCCCCTCACCACAAATCAGATTCTTCTGAGGAGTTCGCAGTACATTATCCTTTCCCCTGTGTAATTACCTTAACAAGCTCCAGCTGTTTTTATTCTCAGAAGCTTTACTCCCTGATATACAGCTGCCTACCCCCTTCGTAAGTGCAGGTCCTAAATGAGCTTTTTTCTCTGTTCCCTCACCACAATCCAGATTCTTTTGGGGAGTTACCAGAACAGTAACCATACCAGGAAGTACTTAATTTATTAAGATACTTGTTGAACCTGGGTAACTGCAGTCGAAATCAGGACACGGGGGATGCAAGGCGAGTGAACCAATGCATACTTTATTCCAAGAGGGCCAGGGTTTATATAGGGATAGAAACCAATTTTACAATTACAGGGCAAAAGATCAATACAACATGACATTTGTCTCAAATACAGAAGTGGAGGAAATTTCCTACTGTGAGGGCAGGAACTTGATACAAATGCCTTTCTAAATTACAGGAGGTAGTGACTACAAAGATTGTTGATATCAAAACAAGGAACTGTATACAACCTAGGTAGAACTATAATTATCTACTAGCTACTATCTCAATCTTGACTTCTCCAAGTACTTGTGAAAATAACAGTGCGGAGACTTTTCTGTTTATAGTGAGAATCTAACATTAAAGGCAGCTGGTCAAGCAAGTCTCCTCTAGGAGACTTGCTAAGTAGGGGGAAAAAGGAGATTCTCACAACAACTGGTGGCTTCCTTTGGCCCACAAACACCAGAAACTCCTTACTGGGAATGTGTTCCCAAGGGCCTATTAGTGTGCTAATGAGGCATCGGAGTAACCGTGCCGGGGCTAAATTTTTCCACTGGTTGGAGACTTTAATTCTCCAACAATTCCCCCTTTTTTTATTAATTTTCCACAGCCGCTTCTCTAGAAAGTTTAAGGGCAGTTAGTAAAACATCAGAGGAATTATTCCTAGTGAAACGCTTCATTATAGCTATGATGGAACATTATCCTAAGAAAAAGACACATAACATAAGTATCAAGGCAATAGAGGCACTTCCAACACTATGGGTAATACTTTGCCACCACCCCCTAGGGTCTAGTCCTTCTAAGGTCTGAGCTAGTCCTTGGGCTATATCATCAATAGAAGAGGCATCTGGAAATTCCTTTTGAAAAGCTTCAAAAACCTCCCTGTACAAGCTTTGTTCACTTAACGTACCATTTAGTAGGGCTCCATCTATAAGCACTTGTATATCATTCCATTCACATTCAGAGGCATTATATTTATAAGGTGTTACACAGACATGACTAGAATTCCAATCGCAAGTCAAAAACAATCGTTGCTGTAAAGCCAGATATTTCTGTCCAAGCCAAAAACACTCCTCCTTTAACAGCTTCTATCTCATCTTGAAGGTGGGCATTTACTTCCAGCTGGTGTTGCCACAGATTGTGGGAGTCCTGGTGCCACTGCACCATAAAGTCATGAGTTTGTACAGATTGTCGCAATGCGGCTCCGGATACTGCTGCAGTTGTAGCAATGGCAATCAGTCCAACAAGTCCTGCAATTATCAGTCCAATGGCACGACGACTCCTCTTCAGAAGCCGCTTAAAAAACTGCATTACTAATCCTTGTACAGGTCCTCCAGCCCAGGGACGATGCATACGAACAGGAACCCAAAGGGAGTTGCGCTGGGTTAAAATCATGATCCTATCTTGACTAAAATTACAATTTATGCAGGTAATGGCATTCTTCAGGTTCAGGTAAGTAAAATTGTCACATTTAGGCAGGCCAGCAGGAATAGGATAATTATCTAATTTATAGGTATGAGATCCCACAGACCAGGAAGACAGTCTAATCAGCCGAGTTCTACTGGAGTTATATGAACCTCCGTGCTGAATCCAATATTGATATCTGAAAGGGTAACATGGGGAATGGCCTTGACAGATAGCTTTAGAGAACTGAGAATAAGAGAAGTTAAATGATCTTTCCTCTTCCATAGGAAAGACTGGAATGCCAGACCCATAGTGGGAGAGAGTAAATTAGGAATAGATGTAAAAACAGAGACAGGGGCTTTTGTCCATAAATATGGACATAATAAAGGAGGGTTAGAAATATAGGCCCAATACATTACCTCTGATGTAGCCCCTACAGGTTACCAGTGCACACCTGTCCATTTGAATGGCCTTATCACTTGAATGAGAATGTCTCACCCCCTTGATGGACAGAGGGGTGTTTGTTGCTGGATTCACTGGAGCAGGTGCTAGAAAGATGGGCTGTCTTCTGTAGAAACATAAGCATACCCTCGCCCCTGGGTTAACAACTCCCCGGGACCCAATCTAGCCCAACCCCCAATCTATTCCAAACTGGCTGGGGTTTGTTTTGCATAGGCAGAGCTAGGAAGTGTTGCTCAGCTCTTGCTAAAACATCTCCTTGAGACAAATTTAAAAAGTTAAGGACAAATAATGCTTCTGCAATGACAGCAGGGGCTGTTTTATAAATACTTTTCATAGAAGTTGCATATCCCTTAGTACTATCCATACTCCCCCTCTTTAGTTTTGTAATTTGTGTTTTTAATGTATAATGAGCTCTTTCTACTATCCCTTGACCTTGAGGATTGTATTCAATTCCTGTAACATGAAAAATGTTATGAAATCGTACTTGTTTACTGGAATAAGCTGGTGCATTGTCAGTTTTTATTTGAGAAGGAATCCCCATGACTGCGAATGTTTCTAGTAAATGTTGAATGACCTGAGTCCCTTTTTCCCCGATAGAGGTGTTGCCCAAATAAAAGAAGAATGTGTATCAATGGATACATGCACATATTGTAAGCGGCCAAATTTAGGGATGTGTGTTACATCCATTTGCCAAATTTTATTAGGAGCAGTTCCTGACGTGTCAATTAATTTTTGAGGGCACATAAATCCGAATCTCCTTGAAGAATGGAAAATAGATTAGGAATTCTGGGAATTCCTAAGGAAGGGCAAAGCCAATTGATGTCCCTAGTAACTTTTGAAAATTAAGAGTTTTAAACTCTTCAGTATGAATTTTTATTAATTGGGGGGTAATTACTTGTCTTCTAACTAAATATCCCAGACTTAAATGGTTCTTCTGTTTAAATGAATTTTATCAGGGGCAGTTATTAAATTATACTGTTGAAAGTCTAAAGGCAAAATTTGTAACAATTTTGATACAATATTTTTATCAGGTGCAGCAAATAATAAATCATTTTATTGAAAACCTGTAAAACAAACTGGAGTAGTAATTAAACAATCATCTTGATAGCCATCGTTTTCCTATATCCAACCTAAAACAAACATTTTAAATTTCATATCTCAGAATACATTTTTAATCTCAAGTCTTTTACCAAGCCTGGTTGTATTAAAAGAAATCTGGAGCCTAGGTATCACGCATTGCTTCATGCTGCTTGTTTTTCATGTTCATGTCTTTCCTAAATGAGCTTTTTTCTCTCTCCCCTCACCACAAATCAGATTCTTCTGAGGAGTTCCCAGTACATTATCCTTTCCCCTGTGTAATAACCTTAACAAGCTATAGCTGTTTTTATTCTCAGAAGCTTTACTCCCTGATATACAGCTGAATACCCCCTTCGTAAGTGCAGGTCCTAAGTGAGCTTTTTTCTCTGTTCCCTCAACACACGCCAGATTCTTTTGGGCAGTTGCCAGTACAGTAACGATACCAGGAAGTACTTAATTTATTAAACTACTGCTTTTCTTAATCTCAGTGGAGATATTTACTGATAAACAGCCACCTACGCAGCATGTTCATGTCTTTCCTAAATGAGCTTTTATCTCTCTCCCCTCACCACAAATCAGATTCTTCTGAGGAGTTTCCAGTAAATTATCCTTTCCCCTGTGTAATTACCTTAACAACTCCAGCTGTTTTTATTCTCAGAAGGTTTACTCCCTGATATACAGCTGCCTACCCCCTTAGTAAATGCAGGTCCTAAATGAGATTTTTTCCCTGTTCCCTCACCACAATCCAGATTCTTTGGGGGAGTTACCAGTACAGTAACCATACCAGGAAGTACTTAATTTATTAAGCTACTTCTTTTCTTAATCTCAGTGGAGATATTTACTGATAAACAGCTACCCATGCATCATTTTCATGTCGTTTCTAAATGAGCTTTTATCTCTCTCCCCTCACCACAAATCAGATTCTTCTGAGGAGTTCCCAGTACATTATCCTTTCCTCTGTGTAATTACCTTAACAAGCTCCAGCTGTTTTTATTCTCAGAAGGCATACTCCCTGATATACAGCTGCCAACCCCCTTCGTAAGTGCAGGTCCTAAATGAGCTTTTTTCTCTGTTCCCTCACCACAATCAAGATTCTTTTGGGGAGTTACCAGTACAATAACCATACCAGGAAGTACTTAATTTATTAAGCTCCTGCTTTTCTTAATCTCAGTGGAGATATTTACTGATAAACAGCTACCTACGCAGCATGTTCATGTCGTTCTTAAATGAGCTTTTATCTCTCTCCCCTCACCACAAATCAGTTTCTTCTGTGGAGTTCCCAGTACATTATCCTTTCCCCTGTGTAATTACCTTAACAAGCTCCAGCTGTTTTTATTCTCAGAAGGTTTACTCCCTGATATACAGCTGCCTACCCCCTTCGTAAGTGCAGGTCTGAAATGAGCTTTTCTCTCTCTTCCCTCACCACAATCCAGATTCTTTTGGGGAGTTACCAGTACAGTAACCATACTAGGAAGTACTTAATTTATTAAGCTACTGCTTTTCTTAATCTCAGTGGAGATATTTACTGATAAACAGCTACCTACGCAGCATGTTCATGTCCTTCTTAAATGAGCTTTTATCTCTCTCCCCTCAACACAAATCAGATACTTCTGAGGAGTTCCCAGTACAATATCCTTTCCGCTGTGTAATTACCTTAACAAACTTCAGCTGTTTTTATTCTCAGAAGGTTTACTCCCTGATATACAGCTGCCTACCCCCTTCGTAAGTGCAGGTCCTAAATGAGCTTTTTTCTCTGTTCCCTCACCAAAATCAAGATTCTTTTGGGGAGTTTCCAGTACAGTAACCAAACCAGGAAGTACTTAATTTATTAAGCTACTGCTTTTCTTAATCTCAGTGGAGATATTTACTGATAAACAGCTACCTACGCAGCATGTAATGTCGTTCCTAAATGAGCTTTTATCTCTCTCCCCTATCCACAAATAAGATTCTTCTGAGGAGTTCCCAGTACATTATCCTTTCCCCTGTGTAATTACCTTAACAAGCTCCAGCTGTTTTTATTCTCAGAAGGGATACTCCCTGATATACAGCTGCCAACCCCCTGCGTAAGTGCAGGTCCTAAATGAGCTTTTTTCTCTGTTCCCTCAACACAATCCAGATTCTTTTGGGGAGTTACCAGTACAGTAACCATACCAGGAAGTACTTAATTTATTAAGCTCCTGCTTTTCTTAATCTCAGTGGAGATATTTACTGATAAACAGCTACCTAGGCAGCATGTTCATGTCGTTCCTAAATGAGCTTTTTTCTCTCTTCCCTCACCACTAATCAGATTCTTCTGAGGAGTTCCCAGTACATTATCCTTTCCCCCGTGTAATTTCCGTAACAAGCTCCTGCTGTTTTTATTCTGAGAAGGTTTACTCCCTGATATACAGCTGCCTACCCCCTTCGTAAGTGCAGGTCCTAAATGAGCTTTTTTCTCTGTTCCCTCACCAAAATCAAGATTCTTTTGGGGAGTTTCCAGTACAGTAACCATACCAGGAAGTACTTAATTTATTAAGCTACTGCTTTTCTTAATCTCAGTGGAGATATTTACTGATAAACAGCTACCTACGCAGCATGTTCATGTCATTCCTAAATGAGCTTTTATCTCTCTCCCCTCACCACAAATCAGATTCTTCTCAGGAGTTCCCAGTACATTATCCTTTCCCCTGTGTAATTACCTTAACAAGCTCCAGCTGGTTTTATTCTCAGAAGGGATACTCCCTGATATACAGCTGCCACCCCCCTTCGTAAGTGCAGGTCCTAAATGAGCTTTTTTCTCTGTTCCCTCAACGCAATCCAGATTCTTTTGGGGAGTTACCAGTACAGTAACCATACCAGGAAGTACTTAATTTATTAAGCTCCTGCTTTTCTTAATCTCAGTGGAGATATTTACTGATAAACAGCTACCTAGGCAGCATGTTCATGTCGTTCCTAAATGAGCTTTTTTCTCTCTTCCCTCACCACTAATCAGATTCTTCTGAGGAGTTCCCAGTACATTATCCTTTCCCCTGTGTAATTTCCGTAACAAGCTCCTGCTGTTTTTATTCTCAGAAGGTTTACTCCCTGATATACAGCTGCCTACCCACTTCGTAAGTGCAGTACCTAAATGAGGTTTTTTCTCTGTTCCCTCACCACAATCCAGATTCTTTTGGGGAGCTACCAGTACAGTAACCATACCAGGAAGTACTTAATTCATTAAGCTACTGCTTTTCATAATCTCAGTGGAGATATTTACTGATAAACAGCTACCTACGCAGCATGTTCACGTCGTTCCTAAATGAGCTTTTTTCTCTCTCCCCTCATCACAAATCAGATTCTTCTGAGGAGTTCCCAGTACATTATCCTTTCCCCTGTGTAATTACCTTAACAAGCTCCAGCTGTTTTTATTCTCAGAAGGTTTACTCCCTGATATACAGCTGCCTACCCCCTTCGTAAGTGCAGGTCTTAAATGAGCTTTTTTCTCTCTTCCCTCACCACAATCCAGATTCTTTTGGGGAGTTACCAGTACAGTAACCACACTAGGAAGTACTTAATTTATTAAGCTACTGCTTTTCTTAATCTCAGTGGAGATATTTACTGATAAACAGCTACCTACGCAGCATGTTCATGTCGTTCTTAAATGAGCTTTTATCTCTCTCCTCTCACCACAAATCAGATTCTTCTGAGGAGTTCCCAGTACATTATCCTTTCCCCTGTGTAATTACCTTAACAAGCTCCAGCTGTTTTTATTCTCAGAAGGTTTACTCCCTGATATACAGCTGCCTACCCCCTTCGTAAGTGCAGGTCCTAAATGAGCTTTTTTCTCTGTTCCCTCACCACAATCCAGATTCTTTTGGGGAGTTTCCAGTACAGTAACCATACCAGGAAGTACTTAATTTATTAAGCTACTGCTTTTCTTAATCTCAGTGGAGATATTTACTGATAAACAGCTACCTACGCAGCATGTTCATGTCGTTCCTAAATGAGCTTTTATCTCTCTCCCCTCAACACAAATCAGATTCTTCTGAGGAGTTCCCAGTACATTATCCTTTCCCCTGTGTAATTACCTTAACAAGCTCCAGCTGTTTTCATTCTCAGAAGGGATACTCCCTGATATACAGCTGCCAACCCCCTTCGTAAGTGCAGGTCCTAAATGAGCTATTTTCTCTGTTCCCTCAACATAATCCAGATTCTTTTGGGGAGTTACCAGTACAGTAAGCATACCAGGAAGTACTTAATTTATAAAGCTCCTGCTTTTCTTAATCTCAGTGGAGATATTTACTGATAAACAGCTACCTATGCAGCATGTTCATGTCGTTCCTAAATGAGCTTTTTTCTCTCTCCCCTCACCACAAATCAGATTCTTCTGAGGAGGTCCAAGTACATTATCCTTTCCCCTGTGCAATTTCCGTAACAAGCTCCTGCTGTTTTTATTCTCAGATGGTTTACTCCCTGATATACAGCTGCCTACCCCCTTCGTAAGTGCAGTTCCTAAATGAGCTTTTTTCTCTGTTCCCTCACCACAATCCAGATTCTTTTGGGGAGTTACCAGTACAGTAACCTTACCAGGAAGTACTTAACTCATTAAGCTACTGCTTTTCTTAATCTCAGTGGAGATATTTACTGATAAACAGCTACCTACGCAGCATGTTCATGTCGTTCCTAAATGAGCTTTTTTCTCTCTCCCCTAACCACAGATCAGATTCTTCTGAGGAGTTCCCAGTACATTATCCTTTCCCCTGTGTAATTACCTTAACAAGCTCCAGCTGTTTTTATTCTCAGAAGGTTTACTCCCTGATGTACAGCTGCCTACCCCCTTAGTAAGTGCAGGTCCTAAATGAGCTTTTTTCTCTGTTCCCTCACCACAATCCAGATTCTTTTGGGGAGTTACCAGTACAGTAAGCATACCAGGATGTACTTAATTAATTAAGCTAATTCTTTTCTTAATCTCAGTGGAGATATTTACGGATAAACAGCTACCCATGCAGCATTTTCATGTCGTTCCTAAATGAGCATTTATCTCTCTCCCCTCACCACAAATCAGATTCTTCTGAGGAGTTCCCAGTACATTATCCTTTCCCCTGTGTAATTACCTTAACAAGCTCGAGCTGTTTTTATTCTCAGAAATTTTACTCCCTGATATACAGCTGCCTACCCCCTTCGTAAGTGCAGGTCTGAAATGAGCTTTTCTCTCTCTTCCCTCACCACAATCCAGATTCTTTTGGGGAGTTACTAGTACAGTAAACATACTAGGAAGTACTTAATTTATTAAGCTACTGCTTTTCTTAATCTCAGTGGAGATATTTACTGATAAACAGCTACCTACGCAGCATGTTCATGTCGTTCTTAAATGAGCTTTTATCTCTCTGCCCTCACCACAAATCAGATTATTCTGAGGAGTTCCCAGTATATTATCCTTTCCCATGTGTAATTACCTTAACAAGCTTCAGCTGTTTTTATTCTCAGAAGGTTTACTCCCTGATATACAGCTGCCTACCCCCTTCGTAAGTGCAGGTCCTAAATGAGCTTTTTTCTCTGTTCCCTCACCACAATCCAGATTCTTTTGGGGAGTTTCCAGTACAGTAACCATACCAGGAAGTACTTAATTTATTAAGCTACTGCTTTTCTTAATCTCAGTGGAGATATTTACTGATAAACAGCTACCTACGCAGCATGTTCATGTCGTTCCTAAATGAGCTTTTTTCTCTCTTCCCTCACCACAAATCAGATTCTTCTGAGGAGTTCCCAGTACATTATCCTTTCCCCTGTGTAATTACCTTAACAATCTCCAGCTGTTTTTATTCTCAGAAGGGATACTCCCTGGTATACAGCTGCCAACCCCCTTCGTAAGTGCAGGTCCTAAATGAGCTTTTTTCTCTGTTCCCTCAACACAATCCAGATTCTTTTGGGGAGTTACCAGTACAGTACCCAAACCATTAAGTACTTAATTTATTAAGCTCCTGCTTTTCTTAATCTCAGTGGAGATATTTACTGATAAATAGCTACCTATGCAGCATGTTCATGTCGTTCCTAAATGAGCTTTTTTGTCTCTCCCCTCACCACTAATCAGATTCTTCTGAGGAGTTCCCAGTACATTATCCTTTCCCCTGTGTAATTTCCGTAACAAGCTCCTGCTGTTTTTATTCTCAGAAGGTTTACTCCCTGATATACAGCTGCCTACCACCTTCGTAAGTGCAGTTCCTAAATGAGCTTTTTTCTCTGTTCCCTCACCACAATCCAGATTCTTTTGGGGAGCTACCAGTACAGTAACCATACCAGGAAGTACTTAATTCATTAAGCTACTGCTTTTCTTAATCTCAGTGGAGATATTTACTGATAAACAGCTACCTACGCAGCATGTTCATGTCGTTCCTAAATGAGCTTTTTTCTCTCTCCCCTCACCACAAGTCAGATTCTTCTGAGGAGTTCCCAGTACATTATCCTTTCCCCTGTGTAATTACCTTAACAAGCTCCAGCTGTTTTTATTCTCAGAAGGTTTACTCCCTGATATACAGCTGCCTACCCCCTTAGTAAGTGCAGTTCCTAAATGAGCTTTTTTCTCTGTTCCCTCACCACAATCAAGATTCTTTTGGGGAGTTACCAGTACAGTAACCATACCAGGAAGTACTTAATTTATTAAGCTACTTCTTTTCTTAATCTCATTGGAGATATTTACGGATAAACAGCTACCCATGCAGCATTTTCATGTCGTTCCTAAATGAGCTTTTATCTCTCTCCCCTCACCACAAATCAGATTCTTCTGAGGAGTTCCCAGTACATTATCCTTTCCCCTGTGTGATTACGTTAACAAGCTCCAGCTGTTTTTATTCTCAGAAGTTTTACTCCCTGACATACAGCTGCCTTCCCACTTCGTAAGTGCAGTTCCTAAATGAGCTTTTTTCTCTGTTCCCTCAATGCAATCCAGATTCCTTTGGGGAGTTACCAGTACATTAACCATACCAGGAAGTACTTAATTTATTAAGCTACTGCTTTTCTTTTTTTTTTTTTTTTTTTTTTTTTTGGCCAGTCCTGGGCCTTGGACTTAGGGCCTGAGCACTGTCCCTGGCTTCTTCCCGCTCAAGGCTAGCACTCTGCCACTTGAGCCACAGCGCCGCTTCTGGCCGTTTTCTGTATATGTGGTGCTGGGGAATCGAACCTAGGGCCTCGTGTATCCGAGGCAGGCACTCTTGCCACTAGGCTATATCCCCAGCCCCTAAGCTACTGCTTTTCTTAATCTCAGTGGAGATATTTACTGATAAACAGCTACATATGCAGCATGTTCATGTCGTTCTTAATTGAGGTTTTATCTCTCTCCCCTCACCACAAATCAGATTCTTCTAAGGAGTTCCCAGTCCATTATCCTTTCCCGTGTGTAATTACCTTAACAAGCTCCAGCTGTTTTTATTCTCTGAAGGTGTACTCCCTGATATACAACTGCCTACCCCCTTCGTAAGTTCAGGTCCTAATTGAGCTTTTTTCTCTGTTCCCTCACCACAATCCAGGTTTTTTGGGGAGTTACCAGTACAGTAACCATACCAGGAAGTACTTAATTTATTAAGATACTGCTTTTCTTAATCTCAGTGGAGATATTTACTGATAAACAGCTACCTATGCAGCATTTTCATGTTGTTCATAAATGAGCTTTTATCTCTCTCCCCTCACCACAAATCAGATTCAACTGAGGAGTTCCCAGTACATTATCCTTTCCCCTGTGTAATTACCCTAACAAGTTCCAGCTGTTTTTATTCTCAGAAGGGATACTGCCTGATATACAGCTGCCTATCCCCTCCGTCAGTGCAGGTCCTAAATGAGCTTTTTTCTCTGTGTCCTTACTACCATACAAATTCATTTGGGGAGTTACCAGTACAGTAACCATACCAGGAAGTACTTAATTTATTAAGCTACTGCTTTTCTTAATCTCAGTGGAGATATTTATTGATAAACAGCTACTTATGCAGCATGTTCATGTCGTTCCTAAATGACCTTTTATCTCTCTCCCCTCAGCACAAATCAGATTCTTCTGAGGAGTTCCCAGTACATTATCCTTTCCCCTGTGTAATTACCTTAACAAGCTCCTGCTGTTTTTATTCTCAGAAGGTTTACTCCCTGATATACAGCTGCCTATCCCCTTCGTAAGTGCAGGTCCTAAATGAGCTTTTTTCTCTGTTCCCTCACCACAATCCAGATTCTTTTGGGGAGTTACCAGTACAGTAACCATACCAGGAAGTACTTAATTGATTAAGCTACTGCTTTTCTTAATCTCAGTGGAGATATTTTCTGATAAACAGCTACGTAAGCAGCATGGTCATGTCGTTCCTAAATGAGCTTTTATCTCTCTCGCCTCACCACAAATCAGATTCTTCTGAGGAGTTCCCAGTACATTATCCTTTCCCCTGTGTAATTACCTTAACAAGCTCCAGCTGTTTATATTCTCAGAAGGATTACTCCCTGATATACAGCTGTCTACCCCCTTCGTAAGTGCAGGTCCTAAATGAGCTTTTTTCTCTGTTCCCTCACCACAATCCAGATTCTTTTGGGGAGTTACCAGTACAGTAACCATACCAGGAAGTACTTAATTTATTTTTATTTCTCAAATTTTTATTATCAAACTGAGGTACAGAGAGGTTAGAGTATCATACGTTGTGCATTGGATACATTTCTTGTACTGTTTGTTGCCTTTTCCCTCATGCCCTCCTCCCTCCCCCCTTTGTCTCCTCCCTCCTGGTGTTCAGTTCACTTACCCCAAACAGTTTTGGAAGTATTGCTTTTGTAGTTATTTCTCTTTTTTTTTACCCTGTGTCACTCGAATTTGGTATTCCCTTTGAATTTCCTACTTCGAATACCAGTAAACACGGTTTCCAATATACTCAGATAAGATTACCAAGATAGTGTAGGTACAAACATAGGAAGGTGATACAAAACATATCTATAATAGAAACTACACATACACATAGGACGTTGAAAGTGGTTACAACTGTGATATATCACTTGTTTCCATAACATGGAGTTCATTTCAATTAGCATCATCTTATGCGTTTCTAAGGGTATAGCTTTTGGAAGTACTTAACTTATTAAGCTACTGCTTTTCTTCATCTCAGTGTAGATATTTACTGATAAACAGCTACCTACACAGCATGTTCATATCGTTCCAAATGAGCTTTTATCTCTCTCCCCTCAACACAAATCAGATTCTTCTGAGGAGTTCCCAGTACATTATCCTTTCCCCTGTGTAATTACCTTAACAAGCTGCAGCTGTTTTTATTCTCAGAAGGGATACTCCCTGATATATAGCTGCCTACCCCCTTCGTAAGTGCAGGTCCTAATTGAGCTATTTTCTCTGTTCCCTCACCACAATTCATATTCTTTTGGGGAGTTACCAGTACAGTAACCATACCAGGAAGTACTTAATTTATTAATCTACTGCTTTTCTTAATCTCAGTGGAGATATTTACTGACAAACAGCTACCTACGCAGCATGTTCATGTCGTTCCTAAATGAGCTTTTATCTCTCTCCCCTCACCACAAATCAGATTCTTCTGAGGAGTTCCCAGTACATTATCCTTTCCTCTGTGTAATTACCTTACCAAGCTCCAGCTGTTTTTATTCTCAGAAGATTTACTCCCTGATATACAGCTGCCTACCCCCTTCGTAAGTGCAGGTCCTAAATGAGCTTTTTTCTCTGTTCCCTCACCACAATCCAGATTCTTTTGGGGAGTTACCAGTACAGCAACCATACCAGGAAGTACTTAATTTATTAAACTACTGCTTTTCTTAATCTCAGTGGAGATATTTACTGATAAACAGCTACCTACGCAGCATGTCCATGTCGTTCCTAAATGAGCATTTATCTCTCTCCCCTCACCACAAATCAGATTCTTCTGAGGTGTTCCCGGTACATTACACTTTCCCCTGTGTAATTACCTTAACAAGCTCCAGCTGTTTTTATTCTCAGAAGGTTTACTCCCTGATATACAGCTGCCTACCACCTTCGTAAGTGCAGGTCCTAAATGAGTTTTTTTCTCTGTTCCCTCACCACAATCCAGATTCTTTTGGGGAGTTACCAGTATAGTAACTATACCAGGAAGTACTTACTTTATTAAGCTACTGCTTTTCTTAATCTCAGTGGAGATATTTACTGATAAACAGCTACCTACGCAGCATGTTCATGTCGTTCCTAAATGAGCTTTTATCTCTCTCCCCTCACCACAAATCAGATTCTTCTGAGGAGTTCCCAGTACATTATCCTTTCCCCTGTGTAATTACCTTAACAAGCTCCAGCTGTTTTTATTCTCAGAAGGTTTACTCCCTGATATACAGCTCCCTACCCCTTTCTAAGTGCAGGTCCTAAATGAGCTTTTTTCTCTGTTCCCTCACCACAATTCATATTCTTTTGGGGAGTTACCAGTACAGTAACCATACCAGGAAGTACTTAATTTATTAATCTACTGCTTTTCTTAATCTCAGTGGAGATATTTACTGACAAACAGCTACCTACGCAGCATGTTCATGTCGTTCCTAAATGAGCTTTTATCTCTCTCCCCTCACCACAAATCAGATTCTTCTGAGGAGTTCCCAGTACATTATCCTTTCCTCTGTGTAATTACCTTACCAAGCTCCAGCTGTTTTTATTCTCAGAAGATTTACTCCCTGATATACAGCTGCCTACCCCCTTCGTAAGTGCAGGTCCTAAATGAGCTTTTTTCTCTGTTCCCTCACCACAATCCAGATTCTTTTGGGGAGTTACCAGTACAGCAACCATACCAGGAAGTACTTAATTTATTAAACTACTGCTTTTCTTAATCTCAGTGGAGATATTTACTGATAAACAGCTACCTACGCAGCATGTCCATGTCGTTCCTAAATGAGCATTTATCTCTCTCCCCTCACCACAAATCAGATTCTTCTGAGGAGTTCCCGGTACATTACACTTTCCCCTGTGTAATTACCTTAACAAGCTCCAGCTGTTTTTATTCTCAGAAGGTTTACTCCCTGATATACAGCTGCCTACCCCCTTCGTAAGTGCAGGTCCTAAATGAGTTTTTTTCTCTGTTCCCTCACCACAATCCAGATTCTTTTGGGGAGTTACCAGTATAGTAACTATACCAGGAAGTACTTACTTTATTAAGCTACTGCTTTTCTTAATCTCAGTGGAGATATTTACTGATAAACAGCTACCTACGCAGCATGTTCATGTCGTTCCTAAATGAGCTTTTATCTCTCTCCCCTCACCACAAATCAGATTCTTCTGAGGAGTTCCCAGTACATTATCCTTTCCCCTGTGTAATTACCTTAACAAGCTCCAGCTGTTTTTATTCTCAGAAGGTTTACTCCCTGATATACAGCTCCCTACCCCTTTCTAAGTGCAGGTCCTAAATGAGCTTTTTTCTCTGTTCCCTCACCAAAATCCAGGTTCTTGTGGGGAGTTACCAGTACAGTAACCATACCAGGAAATACTTAATTTCTTAAGCTACTGCATTTCTTAATCTCAGTGGAGATATTTACTGATGAACGGCTACCTACGCAGCATGTTCATGTCGTTCCTAAATGAGCTTTTATCTCTCTCCCCTCACCACAAATCAGATTCTTCTGAGGAGTTCCCAGTACTTTATCCTTTCCCCTGTGTAATTACGTTAACAAGCTCCAGCTGTTTTTATTCTCAGAAGGTTTACTCCCTGATATACTGCTGCCTACCCCCTTCGTAAGTGCAGGTCCTAAATGAGCTTTTTTCTCTGTTCCATCACCACAATCCAGATTCTTTTGGGGAGTTACCAGTACAGTAACCATACCAGGAATTACTTAATTTATTAAGGTACTGCTTTCCTTAATCTCAGTGGAGATATTTACTGATAAACAGCTACCTACGCAGCATGTTCATGTCGTTCCTAAATGAGCTTTTACCTCTCTCCCCTCACCACAAATCAGATTCTTCTGAGGAGTTCCCAGTACATTATCCTTTCCCCTGTGTAATTACCTTAACAAGCTCCAGGTGTCTCTATTCTCAGAAGGTTTACTCCCTGATATACAGCTGCCTACCCCCTTCGTAAGTGCAGGTCCTAAATGAGTTTTTTCTCTGTTCCCTCACCACAATCCAGATTCTTTTGGGGAGTTACCAGTACAGTAACCATACCAGGAAGTACTTAATTTATTAAGCTACTGCTTTTCTTACTCTCAGTGGAGATATTTACTTATAAACAGCTACCTACGCAGCATGTTCATGTCGTTCCTAAATGAGCTTTTATCTCTCTCCCCTCACCACAAATCAGATTCTTCTGAGGAGTTCCCAGTACATTATCCTTTCCCCTGTGTAATTACCTTAACAAGCTCCAGCTGTTTTTATTCTCAGAAGGTTTCCTCCCTGATATACAGCTGCCTACCCCCTTCGTAAGTGCAGGTCCTAAATGAGCTTTTTTCTCTGTTCCCTCACCACAATCCAGATTCTTTTGGGGAGTTACCAGTACAGTAACCATACCAGGAAGTACTTAATTTATTAAGGTACTGCTTTTCTTAATCTCAGTGGAGATATTTACTGATAAACAGCTACCTAAGCAGCAGGTTCATGTCGTTCCTAAATGAGCTTTTATCTCTCTCCCCTCACTACAATCCAGATTCTTTTGGGGAGTTACCAGTACAGTATCCATACCAGGAATTACTTAATTTATTAAGCTACTGCTTTTCTTAAACTCAGTGGAGATATTCACTGATAAACAGCTACGTATGCAGCATGTTCATGTCGTTCTTAAATGAGCTTTTATCTCTCTCCACTCACCACAAATCAGATTCTTCTGAGGAGTTCCCAGTACATTATCCTTTCCCCTGTGTAATTACCTTAACAAGCTCCAGCTGTTTTCATTCTCAGAAGGTTTACTCCCTGATATACAGCTGCCTACCCCCTTCGTAAGTGTAGGTCTTAAATGAGCTTTTTTCTCTGTTCCCTCCCAACAATCCAGATTCTTTTGGGGAGTTACCAGTACAGTAACCATACCAGGTCGTACTTAATTTATTAAGCTACTGCTTTCCTTAATCTCAGTGGAGATATTTACTGATAAACAGCCACCTAAGCAGCATGTTCATGTGGTTACTAATGAGCTCTTATCTCTCTCCCCTCACCACAAATCAGATTCTTCTGAGGAGGTCCCAGTACATTATCCTTTCCCCTGTGTAATTACCTTAACATGCTCCATCTGTTTTTATTCTCAGAAGGTTTACTCCCTGATATACAGCTGCCTACCCCCTTCGTAAGTGCAGGTCCTAAATGAGCTTTTTTCTCTGTTCCCTCCCCACAATCCAGATTCTTTTGGGGAGTTACCAGTACAGTAACCATACCAGGAAGTACTTAATTTATTAAGCTACTGCTTTTCTTAATCTCAGTGGAGATATTTACTGATAAACAGCTACCTACGCAGCATGTTCATGTCGTTCGTAAATGAGCTTTTATCTATCTCCCCTCACCACAAATCAGATTCTTCTGAGGAGTTCCCAGTACATTATCCTTTCCCCTGTGTAATTACCTTAACAAGCTCCAGCTGTTTTTATTCTCAGAAGGTATACTCCCTGATATACAGCTGCCTACCCCCTTCGTAAGTGCAGGTCCTAAATGAGCTTTTTTCTCTTTTCCCTCACCACAATCCAGATTCTTTTGGGGAGTTACCAGTAGAGTAACCATACCAGGAATTACTTAATTTATTAAGCTACTACTTTTCTTAATCTCAGTGGAGATATTTACTGATAAACAGCTACCTACGCAGCATGTTCATGTCGTTCATAAATGAGCTTTTATCTCTCTCCACTCACCACAAATCAGGTTCTTCTGAGGAGTTCCCAGTACATTCTCCTTTCCCCTGTGTAATTACCTTAACAAGCTCCAACTGTTTTTATTCTCAGAAGGTTTAATCCCTGATATAGAGCTGCCTACCCCCTTCGTAAGTGCAGGTCCTAAATGAGCATTTTTCTCTGTTCCCTCACCACAATCCAGATTCTTTTGGGGAGTTACCAGTACAGTAACCATACCAGGAAGTACTTAATTTATTAAGCTACTGCTTTTCTTCATCTCAGTGGAGATATTTACTGATAAACATCTAACTACGCAGCATGTTCATGTCGTACCTAAATGAGCTTTTAGCTCTGTCCCCTCACCAACAAACCAGATTCTTCTGAGGAGTTCCCAGTACTTTATCCTTTCCCCTGTGTAGTTACCTTTACAAGCTCCAGCTATTTTTATTCTCAGAAGGTTTACTCCCTGATATACAGCTGCCTACCCCCTTCGTAAGTGCAGGTCCTAAATGAGCTTTTTTCTCAGTTCCCTCACCACAATCCAGATTCTTTTCGGGAGTTACCAGTACAGTAACCATACCAGGAAGTACTTAATTTATTAAGCTACTGCTTTTCTTAATCTCAGTGGAGATATTTACTGATAAACAGCGACCTACGCAGCATGTTCATGTCGTTCCTAAATGAGCTTTTATCTCTCTCCCCTCTCCACAAATCAGATTCTTCTGAGGAGTTCCCAGTACATTATCCTTTCCCCTGTGTTATTACCTTAAGAAGCTCCAGCTGTTTTTATTCTCAGAAGGTTTACTCCCTGTTATACAGCTGCCTACCCCCTTCGTAAGTGCAGGTCCTAAATGAGCTTTTTTCTCTGTTCCCTCCCCACAATCCAGATTCTTTTGGGGAGTTACCAGTACAGTAACCATACCAGGAAGTACTTAATTTATTAAGCTGCTGCTTTTCTTAATCTCAAGGAAGATATTTACTGATAAACAGCTACCTACGCAGCATGTTCATGTCGTTCGTAAATGAGCTTTTATCTCTCTCCCCTCACCACAAATCAGATGCTTCTGAGGAGTTCCCAGTACATTATCCTTTCCCCTGTGTAATTACCTTAACAAGCTCCAGCTGTTTTTATTCTCAGAAGGTATACTCCCTGATATACAGCTGCCTACCCCCTTCGTAAGTGCAGGTCCTAAATGAGCTTTTTTCTCTGTTCCCCTCACCACAATCCATATTCTTTTGCGGAGTTACCAGTAGAGTAACCATACCAGGAATTACTTAATTTATTAAGCTACAACATTTCTTAATCTCAGTGGAGATATTTACTGATAAACAGCTACCTACGCAGCATGTTCATGTCTTTCCTAAATGAGCCTTTATCTCTCTCCCCTCACCACAAATCAGATTCTTCTGAGGAGTTCCCAGTACATTGTCCTTTCCCCTGTGTAATTACCTTAACAAGCTCCAGCTGTTTTTATTCTCAGAAGGTTTACTCCCTGATATACAGCTGCCTACCCCCTTCGTAAGTGCAGGTCCTAAATGAGCTTTTTTCTCTGTTCCCTCACCACAATCCAGATTCTTTTGGGAGTTACCTGTACAGTACCCATACTAGGAAGTACTTAATTTATTAAGCTACTGCTTTTCTTAATCTCAGTGGAGATATTTCCTGATAAACAGCTACCTAAGCAGCATGTTCATGTCGTTCTTAAATGAGCTTTTATCTCTCTCCCCTCACTACAATCCAGATTCTTTTGGGGAGTTACCAGTACAGTAAGCATACCAGGAAGTACTTAATTTATTAAGCTACTGCTTTTCTTAATCTCAGTGGAGATATTTACTGATAAACAGCTACCTATGCAGCAGGTTCATGTCGTTCCTAAATGAGCTTCTATCTCTCTCCCCTCACCACAAATCAGATTCTTCTGAGGAGTTCCCAGTACATTATCCTTTCCCCCTGTGTAACTACCTTTACAAGCTCCTGCTGTTTTTATTCTCAGAAGGTTTACTCCCTGATATACAACTGCCTACC